>NW_010131272.1:0-41683 GCF_000699245.1 Pterocles gutturalis
TGGCAGCAGTTACTGGGCCGATGCTGCTGCTTTTGGACTGCAAAGTCAAGGGTTGAATCTCAAGCAACACTCACCCTTTGGTGGCCCTCTTCTTTCTCTTGGATTCAGGGCTGGCTTGCCAGTGCAGACACACAGAGACAACTTAGAAATAGCGGCCACAGGTGGACCCTCGCTTCTGTATGAGGAAGAAAGCATCAGCTGGGTTGGGTTATTTCCAGGGATGCCCCCTCCCTGGAGGGGTTCAAGGCCAGGCTGGATGAGGCTTTGAGCAACCTGGGCTAGTGGGAGGTGTCCCTGCCCATGGCAGGGGGGTTAGAACTAGGTGATCTCTAAGGTCCCTTCCAACCCAAACCATTCTATGATTCTACTCCCAAATCCTACTCTGCTCTTGTGCAAAGTTTTTGTTCTGATGTCAGTTCCCAAGCAACCAGCAAACGGAAGATGTTTTACTACAGACTATTCAACTTCAAAAAGGACTATGCAGCCTTTCAACTCTTTTATCTCTAGTCAATGTTTTTAAATATTTTATAACAGCTATCAAGAAGTTAGAAGACATTAATCATCCAGAACATTAAGTTTGTGGTCCTTATTCGAGTATCTTTTTCCTGTGATTTTCTTTTCTTCTTCTTGTTTTTCCTTTTTGTTTCAGTTTATTAAACATATTAACTATTACAAAAGAAGAGTCACAGGTTTGCTTTCAGGAATCCTTTCCGACTCTACTTATTACATTTGTTTTGCTTTGATATTTTTTTTGCCTTTTTGAATGATCATTGATGTTTTCCATACAGAAATCACCAGTCTCAAGTACTTGTAGCAGAAACACAGCAGACTGTAAAGCTAAGACTTTTCAAGCAATACAAACAGAAAATACAAAATAATAAAATGGTTTCTACATGTATAAGATAAGAGCAAGCCAAAATCAGTCACCTCCTAAGACTACACTCGTCAGGTTCATGGATGTAAACATGTAATGGTATGACAGCACGTGCATCACATCCCTTGTACCTGTCTTTACATTGCCCCTAAGGGATTACAATTGCCTCAGAGCTCATCCTGTTTTATGCAGAGTTACCATTATTTTTCCCATGTGTCTGATTTAATACTTATAGAAACATTCATTTCACCTGCCTTTTTTCTTATTTTTTTTCAGGCCAAACTCCCTCACAACGTCCTTCTGCATTTACTGCCTCAAAGAACTTGTACCACCAGCAACACTGTCAGCCTACTCCTTAATCAATTCCTATGTTGGTTATGTATATCCTGAAGAGCACACATTCCCGGTATGGACTGGATACATATATTGGATACATATAGTACACATAGGAAGACTCGATATGTTTTTTTGTTAACGGAAGCCCTGCCTCAAAAACTTCTTGGAGCACATGGATCAGAGTCACCTCACTGCTACATAGTTCCACAAGACTTCAAGGAATCCCTGACAAAGACTTTTAAGGAAAGTGAACATCCTTATTATCAGAGAAAAGGTCCATGCATGAACACATACCGGCTTAAAAGATAGCAAACTAAGTAGGCATAAAGCTTTACCTCTTGCAGTGGAGAGAGGTTTTCCTTTTTCTTCCTTTCTACAAGGAGTTAAAAGGTGGATGAAGCATTGAACAGTTGGTCTAGATGCTAGTTCTATGACTGAAGTACAAAGAGAAAAAACAAGCAAACTTCATTACGTCTGTTTGCTGCAGTTCACATGCAGCCTCTTCACTTTTCATTTGCTTTTTTCATTTGAGCTGTTCAATATATAAGGTGTTGATTGCCATGAGAGAGAGTAAAGGAAACTTGTAACACAGGAACACAGGATAGGCTGTTTCTTATAAAATTCGCTAGTAAATATCAAAAGTCCTTTTTAACGAGTATACTTCAAAAAGTGCAAATTAACAGAATGATCTAGGAAGTCAGGAATAATTCCAAAAAGAACTGTGTTTTTAAGTTTTGTTACTGATTTGATTATTTCTCAGCTATTTTAATTGGCAATCCTGACTAGGACTCCTGTTTGAGAAAATAATGTTTTGGAAAGTGACAAGTAACTTAATTGTTACTATGTTAATGTCTGTACCACACATAAGTTAAATTTTCATGATATTTTAATAAAATACTGTAAATTTGCTATAAAAGTGACAGGCCTCCTTAAGCAGTTTCTTTTTTTTTTTTTTTTTTTTTGATGCTGATATCACACATTTAAAACAACTTTAAATAGTTTATAGTAACTATGGTAAATAGTTTAACCTTGCTATACTTGCCACAGTGGTGGGCAAACATATAAAATGGATTTCATATCAAAATACATCTCTGTAGCCATTTACAATTCATATATAGGTAAACTGATTTCAGTGGGAGTTATGTACTTAATCACCTTTGAGAAACTGAGCCTCAATCCCTAATCAACTTTGCTCGAATGTGCCAACCAAATTGTTTCAAAAGTGCTGACATTCTGGAGCTTTGCAGTATCACTGAGTGTTTCTGGGTATTATGTGTAATAACACATTTATAAACGTGTTTAAGAAAACACAGTTTTGAAATTTGTAAAGCATTTTCTGTGATTACTACTGACTTTCATCTCCTAAGTATTATGTAGCTGTTAGTGTTTATCTAGCATGCAAACAATAAATAGCATTGCGTATTTTTTTTTAAGATCCATCGAGACAGACCTATATATAGACATCTGTATTAGTTGTCTCAGACTAGCCTACCATTTCCTTCCTGCTATGATGAGTTTAGCTGGTTATTTCATTGATTTTTTTCTGCATTGTTGATTATGCCTTTCTAACATCAGAACTGTATACCATAAAACTTCTTTCTCAAAGGCCCACTGCGCACTCACAAGCACGGGCTTGTCACGTTCAAGAAGCTGCATCTTTCCAGGATGATTACTCTTAGTGTTAAACCACGATTTTAAAAATATGCATTCTTTTAAATGACTGCATATTTTCTTCTGAATGTTTCTTCAGAGTTTACGTTCTATGTAAATCCTTTGTGTTTCAATGAAAGATCTTGAACTACTGGAGATTATTTCAGAGCAGAGCACTGATTCATATTAAGCTCTGTGTAATGTTTGCATGAATGCAACTAGTGAATTAAATATTAGATTAGGTATATTCTAATAAAAATCACCTTCTTGTGATTTAAGCTTCTACATTAGGGACTTACATCCCACTGGAAAGTGGGTCTTCAAACAAAGTGTTACATGGTTGGAGTTGGAGTAAAGGAAAAGGGGCAAGTGTGTTCAAAAGGAGGAAGAATTGGGGGGTGGAATTTAGAAGGGACTAAACGAATATTTTGAGGTAAGAGAGTTACAAACTTTGAGATTTTGAAAATATAGGAGATTATTTTTTTCAAGAGGACTGAAGTAATAATAGAGATAAATGTGATCCTTATGTGGAAAAGTGAAGGAAACTGGAAAGTAGATATTTAGGAGAGGACGAATAGGACATTTATGAGAAGATGATAAGGATCTAGAACTGCAGATGCATGGAAAACAGGTGGAACACGATATACAAGATGGAAAGATAAGGGAGAGCGAGTCATACTGGGTTAGACAGGTATGTGTGAGAAGTAGGGAAGAACTGTTTATTAGAAGATATAGAAAAAAATGTTTGATGCTAAAAAGAAGAAACAGTCATATAAGAAAAAACAGGGGGAAAAAATGGATTAAGAAGGATGTTAAACCAGCAGCAACAACAGAAAGCCAACAGTATTATATACCAGAGAAGAAAGAAAATCCCTAGAAAAAAATGTGAAAAAACAGAGGCACAGAGCACAGATGAGGGTGAGGAGAACAGGAGATAAAAATAAACAACAAGCCAGTTACCAGGGTGTTTCTCAGTTTAAATTATGCATAAACTTTAAGCTAAAATGAATTTTCCATGCTGCATGGAATGTGTTGATGCACACAGAGTCTTATCCGAAGACCACTCAAATCAATGGCAAAAACCTCCTGTGGTTATTTATAGGCTTAAATCGCACTTAGAACTTTGCAGATCCAAAACACGAGCTGAAATTTGATCTATGAAAAACACACACATTTTGGGAGGACTTTGATCATGCCTCTGCTTAAGCAAACTCTTTACCCAAGCTTTGAGCGTTACTGAACGGAGGTCCCGCCGGTGTGCAATGATTGCCAACCCCAGAGCTCCTCGCTTGCAAAGATCAACAAATACAATTATAACTCTGTTCGAGGCTTTTCGTGGCTGATGCATTTCTGGGTATCACAAAATCCCTTGCAGATTAAAGGGAAATATTATTCTGTTGAATGAAAGTGTGAGTACATTCTCTGTCACAATTGGAGCAATTCAGTATCAATCTAGCAGCACCGTTATGCTTAAAATTCTGTCCCTATTGCCATCATCAGTCTGCTTTTTTTGAGTGGTTTATAATTCAGCTACTTTAAATCACACTAGGATGAAACTTGACTTACAATTTCTTATTCTGCCTGTATTTTGTTCTCACAAAATTGCATTTAAATTGTTTCATTTCCTTTTTAAGTTAGCAACTGAAAGAAATAAATGTTTTAGGAAATACTTTTGCTGGCTTCTCACAAAACAATGCTTACTTTGAAAAGGAAACTTTGCACATATTACATCGCCAACACAGACGATCAAGAGATAACAATTCAATACTGCTTGTGAAATTTGTCCATGTATTCTTCACAATATATTTATGCTATCATTGCAGCTATAGCTTAACCTCATTGCAGGTCTCCTCCTCTGGACAGGTTGAAGAGAAACCTTTACATTCAAGCCCAGTAACTGGTACACAGACATTATAAGCTTCTTATTCTCCAAACATGTTCTTCCCCACTACCGGTTTCTATTCCCTATTAGGCAAGAAGCCACATACATTTAACTACCTACCATACCAAACACTCAAAATATTAATGTCCTCATATTTGTCTTTCTAGCAAACATCAACTTGATGCAAAGGTGTAAAGAATGTAAGAGGCTGACGTTTTGGCATCAAGATGATCATCGTTGCCGTGATTCCTCACTCAGGTGAGAGCAATAGTTAATTAACACCGAAAGATACTTAATGACCAGTCACATACTTCATGACCAGAGTTCTACCTGTTCCTTAGGAACCATTTTCTTACCTTAACTCCCTCAGGATTGTCTTGCTCCCCTTTAATTCTCTTCTCCATTCCTGGGACAGGGTTTTTGTGGGTTTTGGCTGATAGCCAGGGGTTCAAAACCACGACAAGCCAGCAGGAAAACTTAAGTGGCTAAATAAGAACACATTTTTAACACAATTTTTATTTCTAAACTTGGAATATTCACTGACAGAACATGCTACCTGCCATCATAGAAAATGTAGTGCTTTTTAATGTATAGATGGATATAGAGACACATGCACATACAGACTTTTATGTATGTATGTAGTAACATAATATTTCTCTATATGGTCCAAAATACACACAAAAACTCCTATCCAATTTAACACGGAAAGAGGGCAAGGCAGGAGAGTTTATTCCCTGTGCAGTCACACTCTGCTCTTACAGGCTGAAGTAGACTTCCTCCACTAATACTTACAAACTGCCTTCAATTTTCAAAGCACTAAACCATAGTTTAAACAATATAAACCGTAACTATTTAAGCCTCTGTGAGAGAAGTCAGTAAAGACTCATCACCATTTCACAAACGGGTGGGCGGTGAGGTTCGGACAGCCACCCCAGGATAAATGCATCATTATCAAAAGAAGACTTAGAAGATCACTCCTTGTTAACTACTCAGAAGAAATGCAGTGGTTAGAGCTCCATTCCATCAAGGACCAGCTCAGAAAATATTATAGGACAGCAAGTCACATCTGCCCTAACTTAAACCTGTCCAACTTTAATGATATTGTACAAGTGTTAGTCAAAGTAAAAGCAGATCAGAGTTGCATCTAGATGAGTTACATAAAACCAAGGAATTACAAATGAGAGAAATGAGGCACAATTCTGCAGTTTTTACATGTAACAGATATATAAACTGTAGCAGAGAACATAAAGGTTTGAAGCACCTAAAATATAGAAATTGCTAACTGAAGGTTGATTTTATTGTCTCAGTGTGCGCTTTTTTCTTTGACAAATCAGGTTTGCAGTCACCTAAGCATAGTTCCAAATTTATGAAGAATCCCATTTCAGTCAGTGCAGAGGATGGATAGCATCACAGAACAAGAAACATTATTTTACTTAAAGATACTCAGTGGTTCTTTTCTCCTTACTGTTAAATTTGCGTTTCTGCTAGACTTCTTTTCCGAAATGTCACAGTATATTTGGATTGTTTCCAACATAGAATATTTCACACCAGGAAACAAATCTAAAACCAGAAAAAATATAAGACAAATATGCACAAAATTTGTTAATAGGTGGTGCTATAATTTCTTATCCGTGATGCATGGTAAAAGCTACTAAGAATGCCAAACAAACTGTCAACTGAGAAATCTGTGTTACAGATGATAACATGAGTGGTATGTACTGCAGAGGCAAAGAGCTTTTCCCTGCCTTTCCTCACATACAAAAATTACCTTGAGAAAATTAGGTAAGTCTTATAAGAAGATTAGCAATCAAACTGATGGGTACCAAATAGTTTCACAGTGTGACAAGAACTATGAAAAGGGCAGAATCCCACTGTTTGCCTTTGTATATATATGTGAACTAAAACCAAACAAACAAGCAAACAAAACCCCCCCTACTAAAAACCCCAACGCATTTCAGAAAATCTCTCAGATATTTTCCTAAAGCTGATATTTTCTAAAGACTAATTTCTCCTGCTACTGATCTACAGGACTGGAAAAAGAAGAGATTGATCTATTGATGCTTTTTTTTTCCCCTACATAATACAAATGTGACCCTTAACTTGTCAAAGGTTTAGTTATTTTTGTCTTCCCCTACTTTCTTCAGGTATTCCAAGTTGTAGATTTGTCAAATAAAGAATGCCAGAAAACTAATTTTCTTGGAGCTGACACAGTATTAACAACAAATCATCCTAGCAGTTACAAAGAATTAGACAAAAAAAAGTATTAGTAATTAGAAAATGTGGATAAGTACATTTCATTAGAGAATAAAGTCTCTAATTAAGAGCTTTACTTAAGCTTTCCTATTTTACAAACAATGACAGTGCACTGATAAAAGGGACAGACTACGATTATGAGTTGCATCCACTGTATTCTCAGCCGGAATCAACCCCTACTTCTACACATTCCACTAACAAGAATTTCAGAGGTAAGGACTCGTCTATTTCCAGAATCCTAGAAAATCACAGTGGGATCCTACTTATCCCCAAGTATGCTGTGGTTCTTTACACTACACCAAAAGGAGCCTGGATAGATTAGGTCTCAGTACAGCTTCATTGTAACATAACTTCACATACTTTGTCAATAGAAAGGATTTGGTTTATTCTTGGAGCTTCCAGAACAGAACAACAAATTATGGATTCCTGGGGGCACAATTACAAATGTATTTCATGAAAATCAACCTTATTTTTAAAGGAAACAGCTTATAAGCTCGCAAATGCAATTTTGGGACCCAAATTTACTTGTGGGTATAAATTACTCATGTTATGGTACTCCATTTTATATGCTTCCCTGCCTGACAGTACTAAAAATGCTGGGTATTATGTGCCTAAATGTGTCCAGAGTGGGTGTAGAGAAAGGACCCTATAAACTAGCAGTCCAAAAAAAATAAAAAAAAAAAAAGAAAGAAATCTTTGTCAACTACTTTACAGAAAGAGTACTGAGTAATTATTAATCTCCAAAGTATATAATACACCTACTGAAGATTTTTATTTCATTGTTGTCATGAACAATAGGTCATGCTAAGTACAGCTTTAGATTTTATTCTCCTTTAATGCTCTGCATGTTGAAAATTGAGTATGGAGTATATTGAACTTCAAAATTAGTATGTATATTTATTATTTTATTTCAGCTGGGATCATAAACAATCAGTCATACAAAGAGTAGTTTTAAGCATTTTTTTTTCTTCCTTAGCACTGCATTAAAAACAGGAACTTTGAAAAAACCTGCTACATATAGAGCTCTCTAACACAAGAGCTTATTTTGAAAGAATTTTGAAAGACATGCATCTTTGAAGAACTGAAATCTACTCTGATGCAGTTAACACAGCCAAGATTTTCTGTGGGTACTAGTTTTGATACAAGAAATCCAGAAGTTATAAACTAAAACTAGCAAGCCAGGGTTGCATACAAGTTGTAGAAAGATTTCTCAGAAGATACAATTAAATAAGATAATTATTAGCATAAAAAAAAGGCTAAATCCTCCTTTCACATTCTCCTACAGGACTCAATGGAAAGTGCTCTGCTTTCCTCTTTGCCTTCCCCACAACGAGCCTCACCAGTAACTCCACAGTCGGGGCCTAGGAAGAGGGATTCTCCTCCTGAAAAACGCCATTACCCTCTCATATGTGTAGCTCAAACCAAGGAGCAGCATGGGAGGCATCAACACACCAGAGGAACAGACTACACACATTCCAGAGCAAAACTGGGAAAAGACAAGCCTCAGAGAGATGGTAACTACCTGCAACTTCTTCCACTGCTTGTGCTGCTCTGCAGCTTCTGCTCCCTCCTCTCTCCCTGGATACTCAGCTCTCCCCATCCTTCCTCCTTTCTAGCAATTCAAACTACTTTTCCCCTGCTACTTCCCTCTTAATCCTCCTTCAATCCTTCCAAATGCCTTCACAGGTAAACACACCCCTTGCATTTCTTGTTAAAACAGCGTGCCTTCCGAATTCTACTGTGTGCTTAGACTACATTTCTCCATACTGAAAACCTGTCAACCACAGATGCTTGTTATCCTTTTTCCCTTTCGGGATTCCTGTCAGTATTTGGATGCAATTTGATGCTGGCTGGTGGGGAGACACAGAAGGATGAGGCTCACCAGCTGTTGCACATCTTTTTGAGCCACCCGCACTGCGTGAAAACCAGCAGGCTACAAAGCTCCTTGGCTACCTTGCCTGCCCATATGTTTTTAGGCTAGGCTCACACCTACTGAGACTACTTATCCTTCTTTAGAATGCTGTTTCCAGCATTCAGTCCCCCTGGAGGTAGTAGGTACCAGGCGGGAACTGGGTAAGCCTCTGTACATGAGACCATCTGGGGCAGGGCTCAGATTTCTGGCCATCCGTCATCCGCTGCTGCTTCCAGCCTGCCACTGGCTCCTGGCCGCACAGACCACACTGAGAGTCCTACATGGGCATGCTTCCTGTCAGCAACAGGAAAATAAACAAGTAAATAAATAAATGGGAGGGGGTTTTGTTACTTTATCGGGAACTTCCTGCTCATTTAATAAAAATGCTGGAACACAAATCTATCCTGCTCTCCCATGGGAGCTTCAAATTCCAGAGCAATTGAAGGAGGTGATGACTTTTTAAAATATTGAAAGAAAAACATCTGAACTCTTCTATTTCTGTTTATAATGCAAGTCATAATAGGTATGCCTAGACTAGAGTTTTACCCTGATTTCATGGGAAGAAGGAAAACCAGAGTACATGGGCTGAATAGAAGCTATAGCAGTATGCCCTGTGTGAATCAATACCCTCTAACATTATACCTTTGGGGGTGGGGGGTGTAAACTCACTTTTCTAACTAGCTTGGAAAAAAAATAAAGACTGACTTAAAAAAACAGGAGATAAAATGTTCATCTTCCCATCAGAAAATATGAATGTTGTTAAGGGATGCTGTAGTGCTATATTCATGATAATGAGATCCATGTAATTTCTTTTCACTGTTACAGCTTTTCATTTTCATGTGATAGTATATCCCACTTAGCCCTATCGATGGCAGAGGCCGTATTGGCTTATGTACAGGGAGCAGCCTCATTTAAATGAATAAAAATTGTTTATGTTGTTTTCCTTTTGTAGAGGGATACAGGATAAATAATTAACCCAGTGACCCCTACCTGGCTTGTTTAGCATTTATGCAATTACTCAGAGCTTGTAACTGATGGTTCTGAAGCCATGGAAGTAGAAGAACATGGCAAAGGAGAAGAGTTACACTCAACACACCCACTAAAAGCTATATGACATGGCTTTTAATGCAGTGAGGCAACACTGAATATAAAAAGATACAAATACACAAAAGAGAGCAGCCACTGAAACCCATGTTTCTCACCTCTTTATTTAGCTTTTTTAACTCTATGGGTATTTTGAAGCATTGCAATTTCTTTAAAACTCTTAGAAACTTTTTTTTTTCTTCAAGTTGCAAAAACCTCAACACCTGGGTTTCTAAGCTTATCATGCTTCATGAAAATAAATCTCTCCTTTTTTTCATGAAGGAGGTAATGAAAATAAGTGCACAGGCATCGTTGCATGCAACCAAGCTGCCACCAGTTATCCTCTCCGCACAGCACCACCCGGCTGTCTCAGCCAGAAGCAGTATTGCCATTTTAGCACAGACCTACGCCTGAGCAATTAAAAGGATGCAGTTATCCTTGTCAGAACAAACTCAGTGCTGGGCTGACACACATATCCTATCTGCAGGTTACTACAGTCTACTGACTGGTCCCTGAATGTCAGTCCACGCATCATTGCTTTGCACAATTGCTTTGCGTGTCCTGACACTGTCAGATGATGGAGTTACACATTTAGAAAAGTATAAAAAAATGTTGTAGTGCTTCTGGATTGTTAAACTGAATGATTTAGGATTTATAGCGAATTTTAATTTCAGCGATTCAGATTAAAGGTCAAAACACTTCTGGGAGTTGACATAAACCATATTCCTGTGTTTCCAAGCAAAATGCTGTGACAAAACAATGTCTACAACTTACTGAAAAATTCAATATGCTCTGGTATTTTCAGATAGATTAGGTAGTAATTATTTTTCCTTGAGAACACATTAAAGTTCTGAAACCATCAGTTTACTATCGATTGTGATCATTAATGGCTCCAAGGATAGAACAAAACGTAGCCTAGACTGAGGAAGGAAAGGAATTGAATGTCCTTCACAGTTATTTGGTTCTGTTAAGCTCCCACTCTCCCTTGAACTAGAGAAATCTTTCCCCCACCAGCTTTGTTCTACATATTCATAGCCGGATTCTTGGTCTGTGTACACTGGTGCCACTGTTACGGATGTAGCACAACACTATGCATTTTATCATTAAAACTCAGCATAGTTGGGATACTCCACATGCTTAAATAACCTTGTTTCTTAGAGCAAGGAAGTGATCTGATTTTTCAATATTATTCCAAGCCAAAGAAATTGCTGTGTTGGTTGGCATCACTGTGAGGTTGGAGGGAATTCTTTTTCATTTACATAAATCAGAGGACTGGAGGTACTCTGTGTACTCATCTAATTTATCTTCTTGCATAACACAGGTTATATGACTTTTCTGATTTTATTCCATTTGAATCAGACTACCTCATTTAGAAATAGCATCTGAACCTGATTTTAAAATTACCAGTGATGGCCAATCAACCAAAACACTTAAATGACCTCATTTTAATTTTATTTTGCTTTTAGGAACATCTAATACCTGATTTGAATATATCTATCATCTGCTTCCAGCCTCCAATTTTATATTTCTACCCTCTGGACTGAAGAGCACATTATCAGAGTTTCCCCTCCTATGTAGTAATTACAGACACACTTTGATCAGATTATAATTTAAATTCCTTATTTATAAATAAAACACGTAAAATTATAGATTTTATCTCTATTTTAAAGTGTTCCATGTTCCAATCCTCTCATTAGTTTTTGTAATTTTTCACTGATCTCTTCCTATTTTATTAACAACCCTCAGAACCTGTTCATGACAGAGCTGAAAAGACTCTTCACAAGATGGTGGGATAATGCCGGTGGGAAGGGACTCCCAGGAGGTCTCTAGTCTAACTGACTGCTCACAACAGGATCAGCTTGGGGGCCAGTCCATGCTGCTCAGGGCTTTATCTGCTCAGTCTTGAAAAACCCCATGCCTCTTTGGGCAGCCTACTGCACTGCTTGGCTGTCCTCATGGGGAAAAAATTTATCTGGTGTGAATCCCCATTATGACACAGAGGGTAGCTGCCACTTAAAACACTCTGTTGCACATTATGCCCATTGTCCCTTGTTCCTCTGCCTCTACCAACCTGCTAAATATTCCCCAAATATACTAACAAAGATCACACCTCTGCTTCTGACAGCGTGTCAGGTTTGTTAATTCACAATAAGATTATTATCTTAGAGTGCTGTTGACTGATGAAAGTGCCGAAGTGCCAGGCAATTTACTGGGAACAGAGACTTACTTTATTATTTGTTCTAAATGAGTAAGTTTACTTTTTGGTATATTCAAATACAGAATCTGCTTCTCGTACCAGTGGCATATCTTGTTATTCAAACACATTGTTGGGGTATTGTTTTATTTTCCTCTAATAGGATGACAAAAATTTTGCAACTCTAGGGTAAAATAAACAGACAAGAAAAAAAAAATATCCCACACTACTCTCCTGAGTCTGTACCTATTTCACCATTCGGCTATTCCCTATTTGTAACTACTTTTTGATACCAAAAAATGTTCCTGTTTGGTTTCAATCCACTATGTTTTGTGAGGATTTGATAATCTATTCATTTCTTTAATGAAATCCCATACACTAGTAAGTAAAATTGCTGCCTCCAGCTACATTCTGAATCTTCACAGCACCTTTCATAGCCCTCATCTACCCCATGCCTTCCTGGCTTCCAGTTTGCTCCTCTCTAGTGCTATTTCTTATCACCTCTGAGGAAGAGCACAACAGAAAAGCAGTGGGAAAGGAAGAATTGATGAAACTAGTAATGATACAGTTCACTCTTTAAACCATGAGATACCACATAGAGTCACTAGCATAAAAGCTTTCTTCCAAAGTACAGGATTAAAAAAAAATCCCAAATCAAATGCTGCTTACAGGTTTTTCACAATGCAATAAAAGCAATTTTCTGTAAATACAGCATATGCTATCAATACTGTAACTTTGGAATCAGTTACTGTTTCACTGAACAGTACTGAAATAGAGCTATGAAGGCTAATATTTTAATCAAGATTTATTGCAATTGGCATAATATACACACATGTATATTTAGAATTACAAGTCCACAAGAATATTTTATGATCATTTATGCAAAATCATAAAACTGCCAGAAATCAGAATGTATTATATTTTTTTCACACCTTCACCATTGGCTGGATCACACTAAGGAAATACAACTTGTGTTGCAGTGCTCACCAGCAGCATGCAGCATTCATCACTTTGGATTGCTTGGGAGATGGAGTATCTAGGAAGTAAAATTTCTTTTTTTTGTAGTGTAGAAAATAGTTTACAAAGTCCTGAAGTGATTAATAGTTGAAAAGTACAGTGTACCTTTGAGAGTTCATCCTGGGTAAGATAGTAGCAGAGTTACACTGAACTAGCTGAACAAGAAACCTCAAAGGCATCTTGATGTGATGTCAGTATTTTATTTGACTTCTCCCTGTTCTAAAAATCCCTGTAGTGACCATGCCTGGAAAGATAAGTTCCTTCTGTAGGGAAGGGTGTCTCTGGAAATATCTCTCTCCAGAGAACCAAAGTATATCCTGCATGAGGATGCAAGGAAGAATACAAAACTGTTGAAAATTACGCTGTTAAACCCCAAGACCCTTACTCAAAGCAAACAGAAAAATAACACACCTTGCTGGGACTCTCCCCGTTACAAGTATTGTATGGCTGAGGAACCGCAGAAACCCGACTGTGGATTGCTCGTGGACATACAAACATTTGAGTAGCAGTTCTGATAAACAAAGCTCAAGTCCTTTATGTGAATGTTTGCTCAGATCACAATAACAGAAGCAGTAGTTATCACCAGCAAGATGTGCACAGGCTTAGAAGAACATGTCTGTACGCTGTACACTTTCCTCCAACTCTTGCCTGACTACAGCTCGAAGAAGGTTACTTAGTCACCCCAAAACCTTCCCAGTTCTTCCTTTGGTCTTCTGGATGCAACATCACAAATCTCCTACTTCTGAGATAAATATGCTCCTGTGGCCCTCTGCAGTGCCAGTTCGTGACGTAACAGTTTTGTGAGGAGTGAGACTGAACACAATAGGTCCTATAGGCATGGAGTCTTTCAAGATTAAGTCCAGTTTTGCTATATTAAAGTTAGCCTGACTGAGCTTTTATGGTGTTATTTGACTTCAAATCTTTCACTAGCAAGCGGTGAGGGCTTCAGAATCTAACAGCATGCTTTAATATATATTTACTACTGATCTTTTTTAATGCATCAAGCCAAAAAACATCCCAACTGTATCCACTAAAGAATTTGGAAATATTTTGTAATATTTTTTTTCCACTGGAAATAAAGTTTAAGATACCACAGTTTGTACTGTATCAATAATTAAATAACAATAAGAAATAGATTGCTGCAGGAAGTTGGGATTATAAGCAGTGAAATCATTGCTTTTCCTCAAAGGTATTTAAAAGGAGTGAATGGAAATTTATCCATCATTTATAATAGAGCAGAAACTAAAGCATTCAGAGGAAAACTAATTTTAAATGTTTTAATGCTGATTTATATTTTAATTATATAATCCTTATTTACAATTATAATTATCCATGTGCTTCTAAGGAGACTAACAATGTAAAGGAAGTGGGTTGCATATATTCTTACATGAAAGCTAGAAAATAGGCATCAGAAAAGGAATTCCTCTGTGACTGTGATGCAACTTTTTAAAAATGCAGCATTAATTTATCAACATACATATTCCCATACTCGGTAAGCCAGAATCACTGCAAAATTGTATTTTTAGGGAAACAAGAGCCGTGTCTGGGAAAATATGGGTGATAACAAGCCTGTAGAACCTATAGTCTTCAGAACATTATGTTTCCTAGGTATTTGAATGTATTGGCTCTATCTTTTTGCTTACATTGTTTTTAACTGTGAAAGATAGCATGCATTGCCAGGCTCCTTTTTATCTTGTCCTATACGTTGCCATTTAGTGAAGTTGTTGTTGTTACATAAGCATCGGATTTAACAAATTTTCTTCCCATTTTATTTCCTACTTCTCTTCTTCCCACAGAGTTTGGCAGTGTCTTTTTCGGTCTACTTTTTTTTTTTTTTTTTTCCCTTTAACTCCCCTTTTTGGGGAGGGGAGGTAGGGTGAAGATGTCTTTTTATTTTCAAGAAAAGATTCTTTATAAATACCACTGTGACAAATCCATTACACAGCACAGAAGCAATCAGCGTGGTGCCAAACTCTGGCTGAGAACTGAAGGTCCAAACTAGCGCTGTTCCAAAAGATCAATGGGACACACTTCTGAACGGTAAGAGTTTTAACTGGCTCTATACACTGCTGAAAGAAAATAAGAGATCAAATAGTAGGTTCTAAGACAGAAATAAATGTGTGTTTGTTTCTGCCCTCCTGGCCCACTCTTTAAATACAGCTTAGGGAAAAAAAATACATTAAGGGACAACAAAGGAAAGACAAGCAGCTGAGATCTGCGTTCTTTCGATAAGCTGTACTCTGATTCACAGCACACTTTAAACAGCATAGGTAATTAACCTTAAGGAAAAAAAAAAAATACCAGGGGACAAGGTAGATACTCTCCCACTTGAATTGCTTCTAACAAGACTGGATCTCTTTATTGAATTTATTTATTTATTTTTAAATTGTCAGTCCAGGTGTAAGTTATGAGACAAATTGGGGAATTGGAGGCTAATATTGTTTTAGGAAGAGAGAGAGGACTATTCACAATGTTAAAATCTTAACGCTCTGATCAGGATATGTATATATATTTTTTAGACTTAATACAGTTCATTTAAAGCAATTATATTTATTCTGAAGAAACAAATAAAGCTATTCCAATTTAGGTATTGACCAGATACTGCTGCTGAAAAGCTCTCAGATATCAATCTTGCTCTTTACAGATTGTTGGCATACAATAACATATTGACTGGATTGTACTAGGCAAATTTCTTACTTCTTTCTCGGCAATATGTTTCTGAGATATCTCCCGCTGATTTTAAAATGAGATATCTATTTAAATCTCCCATATATGCTACTGGAAGAAAACTTTGATGTCTTAAATATATGAAAATTTTAACATCTGCTGTTTACTTGCATGCATCTTGCATTAAGGAAGAAAAAAGTTTCACTTCAGAAGCCAATCGGGCTCTTGCGGTTTCAATGTCTTTTTAGTATAAAGACATTTTGAGTTTTGAAGTAAAGTACAGCCATGACTCTACTTACTGGATAGGTTTTGGGGTTTTGCTTTTTTTTGCCAGCCCATGTTAGTCAGATATTATTTCACCAAGAAATACTGTCAGAAAAGACAATGTGCTGTTTCATCTGTTTCAAGTTTTAAGTAAATAGGTTGCACAATTAAAAACTTGCACAAAGAAACTTCAGAAAGAAGTTTCAGTGTTTGATACTTCATATTTAAATACCAAAACTATGTCAGAGAAAAAACCCAAAGCAATAATACTTTGGTTTCATATCTGCCTTTCCCTGCAACTAGAAAAATACATTTCTAACTTCCTTTTCCTTATAGATCACACACATTTGAAACTAAACCAAAGTACATAAAAGCCTGAAAACTCTCTGGTATATTTTAATCATCCCAAGAGACAAATTTATGAGCAGGAACATTTATGAATATGAAATGTTCTAGTTACAAAACCATTTGCACAGCAAGAAGAGAATCTAGACCATCATAAAAGTGTTGATGAAAAAGATTAATAAAATATTAAGTGTATATATTAATTCATACTTTAAAAACCTTCAAGCTTTTACATAAATAATTTTTTTTATCTTTTATCATTATTCCTCTTTGTCCCTCTGGTCAGCCCTGGAAACGTCACAAAACACACTACAATAGCTAGCATAAATAAAAGGTTTGTTTCTCTGCCCCCCACCCTGCCTGAAGTAGGAACATTTCTGGGAAGAACTTGGATCCCAGAGCCACTCGCTACGTACCAGTCTTTTCAACACAGCCATGCACATGTTCAAAGAAGCTAAGACTAACCTCTAAGTACAGCTGGAACATTTCTTTTTAAATAGGATGAGTCATATTTGGATGGTTCTGAAAAAGAGCTTTCTTTCTATGCGGTCTTAAAGTGTCTCTCATAGTGCCCAACAGAAAGCTTAATTTGGATTGTGAGAAGCAACAAAGAACACTTTTCCTTCTTAACCTCTCACCGTGAAACAGCTTTTCTCCTCTTTGGTGTCATATCATCACCAGCTTGAGCTAGAATCTTAAAGACACATAAATCAAAAAGCTGTCACTTCTTCTAAAAACATTTGTATGTAGCAGCAACACAATTTTCATGCCTGACAACATAATGAAACACTTCTGCGTAGAAGCTGCTAGAAATGTTATTTGTTTGACACAAGTGACCAGCAGCAGAAGTTCAAGCTCTAAGGAGCTTGTCAGGGATTTGCACTATCTTCTGCATCTACCTCCGGTCTAGAAGAGGGTGAGGTAAACAGTATTTCTTCTGCAAACAAGGACTAGCCAAGCATGGCTTACCAGAGGCTCAGTGTCACTCTATTAACATGTTTATTGAAACAGTGCCCACCAAAAATAAATCAGGTTAAAGTATGGCTACTGCTGTAGAAATGTTTAGAAGGTGTTCCTGCTGCAAAGAGCTCATCCTGTGAATAAAGTGAAAAGCGAGACCCTGAACCCAGCTGGGCTGTTCCTTCCCTTGACCAGACATACCAGAGCAGCTTACAGACCCTTCACAAAGCCTCCCTGACCGAAAAACTGTGGTGCTGCATGATGGGCATCACTTGGAGCTGGGGGGGGCAATCAGCCAGCCCAGCGATTTCCAAAATATTTTCCTAGTTGCAACATTTGACATGCGTAGGAGACCTCACCAACATCAGTGCAGTCCCAGCAGATTGCCTTCAGGGAAAAGTTCATTCCTGACCCAAGATAAACACTTCCCACTGGTGGAAAAGGGGGAAACCGAAATACAGCTTCCCCATCCTATTTCAGTAGGGTGGACAGAATGGTTCCTAGGCAGCTGTGGGCTGTCCCTCAAGAGCTTGGCAGGTCTGGTTTCAAGGCAGTGTTCCCAAATGCAAAATGCTAGAGTACACACAGAAGCAAAGCCATCTGTTTTGAAGATGAAAGGAGTGCAACCAGAAAAATCTTAAAAGAGACCTTCTATATATCAATGACAATAATAATAAACACCTGTCTCCGATCAAGTATTTTGATCACCAGAAAAAAAAAAAGGTTATTAATGTGAAAACAAATGTAAAGAGGGTTGCTAAAGCTGCATCAGGCAGGAGTGGTAAAAGGAAATAAAACGTATGTCTGCTGTATAGCAAGTACAATAGAGATCTAGAAGATAAAGGGGGGAAAACTGGAACAGAGTGATTTATTACCTAGTCAACTAAATTTAAATTTGCATTAATGTTAAATGCTTTTATGACTGTTCACAGGCACTGAAAACAAATGAATGTCCCTAGACACAAAGAGTTGGAGTTAATTCATATATAAACTATTCAGATATTCTTACTGGAACCGACAAAAAAAATTGGTGGGCTTAAGAAAAAGCACTTTGTGAAGTCAGTCAGAAATAATATAGATGAATCAGCAGCATGAGAGCTGTCTCAAGGAGGAAAGAACCAAAAGAACAGAAAGACTCTAAAGAGCAAGAAGGAAATAAGTGACCTGATAAGGAGTACAGTATTTAGAGAGAAATTGAGGAGCTATAGTACTTCAAACCCTTCTTCTCAATTTTCAGAGACAATAGAGGAATACACTATGGAAAATAAATTTTCTAAATAGGAGAACACAATACTATTATTGGTACCGTTATCTATCTAGATTATAATGAGCTCATATCCAGCTGTCCCAGATGGATATGTTTCAGACCCACCAGAAAGAAAATTACAAATTTTCTAACTGAGAAACTGCAAGAGCAACCCCAGCTCTGGTTACCTGATGTAAGAGCCAGCTACCCTTTGCAGGCGAACAACTACTTTATGTTTCAACATGTTATCCCCAAAGTCCTTATCCAGGCAAGTTTCTGGAATTAAGTTCCTTGACTTTCTCACCACACAGCTGTGACAGAAGCCTCTTCTGCCTGCCAGGTTTGGAGGCTTGATGGTTACACTGGAATTACAGAATAATGCAGGAATAATATAAAGCAATAAAGAGCTGGTGAACTTCAAACGTCAGAACTTGTCTTCAACACGTTTGTTAAAAAAACACAGACCAAACTCTCAAAACCCCAAAAACCAACACAACCCCCTGTCAGCCAAACAGCATACCCGAACAAAAACCTAACTACCTTTAAATCCATTCAGAAAAAATATGTATGTACCCACATATACATCCACAAGCCTAGGTTGTATAACCAGTTCAAAGCTCAGGTTTCCTTATTAAACATTCCAGCATTATTAGTAATAATTGCTTCATTAAAGATTTCAGTAATTAGCTCTGCTTACATGCAATAAAAGCGTCCTCACTGAGATTTGTATATATATCTCTGCTTCTTCACAACTTTATTGGAATGAAGGGAGATACTTATTACTTCTATGAACATAATATTAACTTAAGATGCACAATTAAAGTCTAATTAAACTGGAAAACCTAAATTTCTCCTGGATGTTATGGGCTACCAAAGAAACAAAAGAAACTTTGCTGACACTTTCACCTAGTATAAATAAGCCACTCTCACAGACAACAGCAAAACACAATCACAAAAAGCCCTGATATTCTTGACACTCAGACTTCAAGCTGGGAAGCAATACCGAAACCAGCACTGATATAATTGCTCACAGACCATGTCAGTGCGCTCGTCATTCCGAGACTGTGTGACACCTGATAATTGGTAATCGCCAAATACACGTATTCCCATCTTGGGGAACCTCTGACGTTTGTGAAGGTTGCTCCTTTCAGAACCTTTTGCAGATGGCTGAGCAGTACAGCTGATGGGGAGAGAGCCAGGCAGTGGTCAGACCCACAGCTCTGCAGGGCTTCTGCATCCCATTTTGTTAGTCACAATCCTGGTTTTGATGAAAAGGAGTTTGTTAAAGCTGCTATCACCTGAGAAAGCAGTGTGAATAGGAATAATGAAACTCCTCAGATAACTCATCTCTTTCAAAGGCTCCCTGGCTCTTGAAAAGGCCAGCACCAGGCACTGTCTGCATCTGGAGCTAACCAACCTTCATAAATAAAAGAAGATACACACAAAAATCCCCAAACTTCACAGAAAACTATCTATGAGAATATTGGCATTAGGCTACTGTTAGCATTGCTGTCTCCTCTTGAAGGGTACTAATTCAAGTCCCTGGACAATCTTGTAAAAACCCATCTTGCACTTACTTGCCAATTAATATACTTTCCCAAACACTTTTCACACAAAAAAATAAGGACAACTAATCAAGGGACAAGAGGGGAACATATTGGTAGGTTTAAGCACTGTCAGAGAATTCATGTATTAACAGTATTTAGTATTTCAAATGTAGCATCATGTTCAGCTAGAATAAAACTGTTCTATTTCCATCCTAATTTTTTCTGTTCAAAATATTATTTAAACTTGAGAGCTTGTTTTGCTACTGACCAAGCAGAGATGATTCTGATAAAATACTAGTTCAAAGAGTGAAAGCAAAAATTGAATAACATGAATTCCCACCTATTTTATAGTGATTATCGGATACAGTAAGTCAGACTGATAATAACCTTTTTTTTTAACCAAAGAAAGCTTTATCTTAATTCTAAATCCACATTCTCTTCCCAATGAAACCACCTACTGAAACTAAAGGGTTTAGGCACAGTGGGCTAACAACAGATAGTATTTCAAGAACAGCAGCCATTTTAAGAAATGAGGGGTCATGGCCAAGGTGATGCAATTAATCTAAACTAAACTGTGCTTCTTATACACCTTTCATATGGTTTGTGACGATTTGACTCGTGTATGCATGGTCACTCTAAAGCTATGGACATACGTTCTTTGCAGATTCTACTATTCATATGCTGTTGTATTCAACACAATGAGCACTAAACGGACTATGTTGCTATATATTTTTATTAGCTCTGGTATCTACCTACACTGAATTAAGGCATCAAGGCATAGTCAGCCCAGAAAGACCAACACGTACCAGTGGTTTCCACTGTATGAACTGATTATTGATAGTTTGCAGCAGAGCTGTATAAACTCCTTCAGCAACATGCAGAAGGGATGGAGACCCTGTAACGCAGGGGAACAGTTATAACCTACCGGGAAGCGGAAAAAAGACACCATCAGCCACTCCTGGTAGGTGTTGACCTCTCTGTAACAGGAAACCATGGACCCAGATGGGAGAGTCCATGAGTGTTACTATCTAAAGCAGCTGATGAGGTCAACACAAAATAGATCAGTATCAGCATTCTCTGGAGAGCCTTGAGTTTTGTAAACACACACACAATGTGTTGGAAGAAAAGCAGCAAGCATACCAACCTGACCTTGTAATACCATGTCAAACAACGTAGGCCCAAGGGCAGCAGGGTTCAGCTGGGCTCTGAGCAGGCCCCATGCACAACAGCAGCATGCTCACACGGTTGGCTAGTGACTGGAGGGCAAAGAAGCTGCAGATAGATTTAGGAAGCTATTTAAGTATCCTACTTATGTAAGGATCTCTCTAGACCTTCGAAAGTTGACATTCTTAAACGTTGCTGTGTTCAAGGAACATGATGTTCCTCCACTCACTCATCAGCTTGTGCATGGCTTAGTGGTTTTATAGCACAGCCATCTAGCTCTCCTCAGTTTCGGGTCTCTAATTTATACTAGTGCCTTGTCATGAAAGGAGGAAAAAGCCCTCCCATCTACACAAAGGTGCTCACGGTCAAGTAGAAGACAACTAGGACATCTTTACATTGTTGAAAGACAAAAAGATAGCAGCATTAATAAAGCACATACTAAAACCAAAACAAACACTCCCCCCTGTTTCAAACACATGGAAATACAGAAGAGTTCTTCTGGTTCCAGGTTAAGAGAAGCACAAACAACTTGCAACTAATTTTTTTACCTCTATGTGTTCTTAATCAATAAAATTAGTTAATGAAAACTGTATTGTTCCTAAGAAAACTCATGGCACTGAATTAATCTAAAAATTTTTACCAACCATTTATCAAAGAATAACAAAACCATGTTATTAGAGAACAATTCTGCCCTTCCTCTAGCCCCATTTTGCTGGTTTTAACCAATTCTGTTGAGCTCTATGAGACACCTACTAAACTACCAAAGCTTGTTTCTCCCTTGCCTTCCTTCCCTGAGGATAAAAAAAAAAAAATCAAACAAACAAACAACTCTCTTCAAATTTCAGTGTCTTTTTTTTTAAACAGTAATAATAATAAAAACTTTTTTGTAGAGAAGAAAAGGAATATATCCTCTCTATTGCTTTCTATTTCTCTGTGATAATTTGTTTTGTGAAATGTTGCATTTTCCAGCACTTCACTGAGAAAATTAAGTTATCGCTGTTGGAAAACAAGGAAATAAAGAACTTACTGAAGTGTGATAAACTAGTTTTTCGGTATCTGTGAAATTCAAGGACAATACAGAAGTATCAGAGGAACATAAAAGCTTTCTGTCGACAAGATTTTCTCAATCTTAGCTGATAAAATGAAAACAGCTGTTTACTTTTATTTTCTATTTTTATTAATTATTTTATTATTTTATTAACTTGCAGACATCCTTGTCTATCAGTCCAATGGGCGCAAAGGCACTGCACAGAAACTGAGGCATTGTGGGACAGTTCCTGCTTTGGGGAATTCACTAGCTAACCACCATGCCTTCTTCTCACAGAAAGCAGCTTTTAGAAAATTGTATGGATAGCTATTTACTAAACAAAATGCTAGTGAGAAAATGAACACCTATTCTTTTTCTTCTTATGAGCGTTTCCAGAGATGAACTGTCCAAAGAGAGGATGATGGAACAAACTAATAAAATACAATAATATCTTTAGGAGAAGATAGATTTTACAGAGAAGTTCCTGAGGTGCTGAAGTATTATCATAGTTCTACATTTCCACAAAATGCACTTCTTCATAATTTGCTCTACTAATTACAGTAGTTGCAGCCTACAGAGTAAGGTATTTTCAATATGAAGAAGGTAATTTGATTTCCTCATTGCAGCCTGTGAGGCCCATTTGGCCCAACGTATAGGGACTCTAAATGTTTCAATGTTTTAATAAGTGCATATAAACTATTGTTGCTATTGTTTATGGCGCTGCTTTCTAAAAGTACTGTTTTATTCCTCCTTTCTGTGAAATATTTCAGGAGAGACTTACAGGAACAAAACCACCTCAGACTCAGAGATCGATGTAATTATACAGTATTGGATTCCACCATTCTATTTACATACTTGTCCATAAAAATGAAAGACTCATTGTAATTCCCTTCATCTAGAAGTGCGGCTATAAGATCATACAATCTCTTTCTAATGGAAATCAGAATTACAATTAGGTCTAATAAAAAAAAAAAACGCACTAGTAGAACATTTTTTCTGCAAAAGATGCTGACCCAGTAGAATCAAAAAAGTTAAAAGAACACATCAATTCTGTTGATGTTTTTAATGCAGAACTGAGGAGGCTAGCTGGCCTGCCTGCCTGTCCAGGTTTTTGCTGACAAAATTTGTCCTAACCAGATGCCTCTAAAGGTCCCCCCACATTTGCAAGAAGGAAAACTTGCTGGAAATCAACTTTACCTCTAAAGAATGCCCCCCAAATCTCCAGCTGATAACTGGACAGTCTGCAGTTGTAATCAATCAAGACATTAAAAAATGCATGTATTTTATATACATTCACACAAAACTCTACTCTTCCAAAATAAAGTTTAATCCAAAGACTTAAAAGAAATGCCACACTTGGGGATAATCAGTTTTTAAATACAAATTAGTGAAACCGTTTTCTAAGATAATCTGCTGATAGATTATATTTTAAGACCCTAATGTGGAAAATGAGATCAAGGTGCCTTGTTCCAGTTCAAAGTTGATTTTCCTAAGCTGGGGTAATTCTCACATTTTCTATCCCACAATAATATATTAATCTCTGAACTATTGCTTAAAAATTAAATACTAGTGCTAATGGTCTTTCCCATCTTTGTACCTTCAGTGTTAGATTTGGTGTGATCAGAACATATCGACCAGATCAGGTAAAAAACAAACAAACAAATAAAAACCACCAAAACACAGAGCCAAAGAAAGACACATTTTGAAAGTGAATAGCTTAAAAATAAATCAGACACTTACCTGTTTATTACTTTACGGTTTCAGCACCTATACACTCGCCCAAGAAAAGAAAAGTGACGGCAACCCCAGTACCTTTGAAGAAAAAAGTAAGCTCGTTAAGGAAATGAGTTTACAGATTCATCACCTACTATTCAAAGTGATTAATTATCATGATATACAGACTCAGCCAATATTTTATTACTTACAAGTGTCTAAACAGTTGGGTTTTTTAAAATTGTAAAAGCACTGTAAAATATATAGGACATGAAAGGTAGAAAGTGTAAATATGTCCAGCAGTCACCAAAAGGCTTACATTTCCCCCCTCCTGATGCAGAGTTGTTTACTTCCCAGGTAAGCAAAGAAATAACAAAGAAATATCTTCATGACACTACTTGTGATAGTGACCAGCCTGCCTTGTACCAGAGGAAAGAGGTCTGAGAGCAAAAGGCTGAACTTCTCTAGGAGCCTCAAAGGGAAGACTGACTATGAAAGTTAACACATCCTGTCATAAAGGCAACATGGAAAAAAGTGGGAAGCTCTAATGTTCTAAATCTGAGGGTTTGCTCTTAGGGGTGCTTTTGAAAGCTTTAGAAAAGAGAGTTATTTAACGAGTATTACAGAAGGAGCTGTTTTTAAAATAGGATTCATAACAGGTTACAGTGCCTGTGATTACAGTATTGCTAATCTGTAAATAGCCAAAACACTTCCAGAACCACTGCCTAACTCTGTTTTGTCATCTCTTGAGGAAAATGATGATAAAATTCAATTAAAATAGTCCCCACCACCACCCTATGGAAACTAAGTATTACGTTTTACTGTTTCATAACTGTCTTCTACTTTACCAAAAACCAAAAAATGCAAGGCCAGAGAAAAATACAATCAAATACAGTCTCTTCTTCTTCCCCCTGCGAAGGTCTTACCAGCACGGAATGAAAGCTTTCTCCTTCGCTTGCACCTGGTTCCCACTTGCTAGCTAAAGGTAATTAACCTTTAATTATCACCAGTTACATTTTCACCTGTGAATCACTGGAAAGTCAGGCTTGCCCAATTAGCATATTCATCTCCCACCTGCAGGTAGTGAGGAAATGCTGCTGCACTTCAGCTGAGGGATTAACCTTTACTTTACCAGTATCTTAGGTGCACTGTTGAATGAACCCTCAAAATGAAATTTGTACACGTGTGTGCAGATTCTGAAGTCAAATTATCTGCTTTACTAGAAAGCCATGCTGAGGGTTTCTTATACCCTTCCACAAGGTTAACCATGGGAAAAACCTTAAAATATTTTCATATTAATACACATTGAAGTGGGAAAAAAAAAATAAAAAAAATCAATGCACAGCCAAACTGTCCAATGCTTTCAATTTTCTGTCACCAGTTTAATATTACTAAGTGAACTGGAAAAGATTTCTGAACACTGTTAATATATCAATGAAAATACAAAGCATGAAGTTCTCATGAATCCTTCTAAAAGTTTCTGCAATATAGGCAACAATCTCCAAGGCAGGTGGTCTGATTCTCACTACCAAATATATGTGCTTTAGCTGACCTTCTGGCAACCAATTTTCAGCTTTTACTGGGCTTATGTTAAAGTTTATTCTCTAGTTTAATTTTTTATTTTTCAAACTAAATGTAGCTGTTAAATCAGTTGGTCTACTAACATGAGTTATTTTTTGCACATATACAGATTTGATGATGTAAATGTTTGCAGGCTAAGGCTTTGATTTTGCAAACAAACACATCCTAATGCAGGCAGCATGTTCCAATGCCTTCAATTTTTTCAGGAGGAAGGCAAAGAACTATGAATTATTACAGAACAGGACTTTTTGGTCAATGCCTGAAATACTATATGCACAGCTGAAATATAAATAACGTACACTATGCTAATCTTTAGTATAGAAAATTCTATCTGAGGAAGCATCTATTTTTACATTTAAAAAAATAAATTGAATACGCTTCACATTAGAAAGAAACCATAACATGATCACAGATCCAAACAATCTACTGTTTAAATTAACAGAAGAAATGAAGAAAACCCTCTATCCCTGAACCTAAGAACCTTTGTTGTTTTACAAAGACAAAAACCAAAAATTAAAAAGCCACCTCCCAAATGCAACAGTTAAACTGAATTTCTATGGTTGACCTCCTAAAAAATGTGCCAAAATAATAATTTTACTTTTTGAGTATTTTTGTTTCTCATGCCTACAATATGTCTTTATGTCACAACTTTGATTCAGGTAAGGCTCTGTTGACAAAATAGGCATAAAATATGCATAAAATTGTTTATAAAAAATGTTTGTAGATTAGCTGTAATGGCTTCAGCACAACTACATTACTGTATCATTTTATTCTCATCATATTATTAATTGTATTTATTAAAAATGTAGCTATTAAAATAAGATAGAGACAAAATAATACAAATTACACTTCTGAAATAATATAAAAATCAAACTTAGAAGCATAGTTTGAAGCTCTGTTCTCTTTAATATGCAAATAGATTTTTCTTTCTACTATTTCTTTCTACTTCTACCGCTCACAAACAGATCCTTCAGTGGTGGACAGGTGTTCACGGTAAAAAATACAATTTACCATAGCTGAAATATTTCTAAACATTTTCAAAAAACAGTTTATACTTTTTTTTTTTCATCTTCAAACAATATTATAATCTGTATTTTGCCTCTTCCTAGATGCAAAAAGGTTGACTACATTTCTCTTCTGGGTTAATGCCTTGAAACACCAGGATAAACAATAGCTCGGATACTAATGCATCTTTTCAGCCTGTTAGATTACTTTTTTGCTGGTTTACTTCAGATACATGAAATCGGATTTCTAAAAGCTTAGACAGATATTTAACCCCCAAGGCTTTGACTTCTTCAGAATTAAATTTCTTTTTTGGTTTCAACTAGCCATTCCATCCATAACTTGAAAAATCCTCTTCACAGAGTTTAATCAAAACTAATTTTAGAAAAAGTTTTCCTGTGGGAACTTAACAAGAGAGTATTTTCCACTGACAATAAATTAATCAAATATTTCTGAGCTATATTCATCATTCCTTTTTTTTTCTTGCTGCATACCAATAGACAAGAGCATTCTGCCAAGATGCAGTGATTTTGTAAGTAGTATGGGATATGTGTAACATTAAAACAATTTAGAAAGGCAAAATAGCTACTTACATGGGAATGGTGAAGCTCCTTTCTCTATGGCTAACAACCTTTATGAGAACACTTTATGAGACCATACTTCAAATCAAAAACATTTCTGGGTTGACACACCTAGACCAATGACCATATTTTTCCACAAATGGAGATGCAGAGATGGTACAAGGACAACAATACTATAACAAAGCACTGATCTTAATACTAGAATGATACTTCATCGTGTTGCCCAATGAAGCCAGGACTGCCAAAACAGTTGCCCTTGGATTTTGTAGACAACAGAAATTGGAAGCTACAAATTATAACAGGTTATTTCTGTGATAATGCCTGCGGACAGGACATCAGCTGTCATACACACATCCCTTAACCCACCATCAACAATGGTGGTATTAAATAATCTTACTCTATATTCAAGAAAAACACATTTGTCACATATGGAATGCCAGCAGAGCTCCAGTTCATTTTGGTCAGAGTCTCAATCATTCAAAGAAAAAATAGATATAAGGTTAAGACCATACTGTAAAGAGGAAAGAGGCTGACAGTTTGAAACATATTTTAAATAATTCTAGAAAGCAGATACTAAGTAAGCTGACATATAGAACATAAATGAAGATCTTAGGAAAGCAGTTACCAAAAAATCTATGAAAAAACACAATATACATTTAAAAAAATGCAAATGAAAATTTTAGAGGTGAGAATTAAAGTTCTTAGGACTTTTTTTTTAAAAAAAATAAGCTTATATGAATCTGTATGAAAAATATGAAAATGTACATCTCAAGGCTGAAAGTAATTATCAAACCAAATTATTAAATTTCTAGAGTAAAAAATTCTAAGCTTTTAGAAATCTCTCATAGTTTACTACCAGAAAATAAATATTTCAATAATCCAGACAATTCTTCAGTTTCATATTATTCTGTCTCACTTATTCCTCCTCCTTTACATAATCCACTCAGAATTTAACATTGCTCTTTAGGATTTACAGACATGTATGCACTAGATACTGCTACCATCCAGAAAGCAGCAACAACACCATATATTTTAGGTCCCATTGCCAACACGCAGAAAATAGGGTTATGTCTGAAAATATAAATTTACAAAATATATAATTCACTGTTACATAAATTTGCCATAAATATCTACAGCTAGCAGAGTATCTTTTTCTTTTTATTTGTAGGATAGCCATCATATTTGCCATGAAGTTTCTTCAAAAAGAAATACGGCACAGTTCCTTCTCTTACACGGATGTCACAGGAAACACATTTTATTCAAGGCATGTTTTCTATACCAAGACAGAGCATAATTATGATTCAGTACATTTGGCTGGAATTCAAATAGCTACCCCCTACCAAAGGCACCAAAAGCATTTGCTTTCACTTAAATGATTGCAAGATTTCAGAACGTTAGACAATATATCAATTTCTTGACACTTCCTTCAAATTAGCTTTTAACGTGCACACCCAAAGAAGGTAATTTATCTTCTCCCTTCTTTAACAATCCCTTCTTACTTTTCTGTCACTGAGGTTTCATTAAAATATTCTGCATCAAATACAATCCTTCCTCCTTAACAAAGAATCCACAACTTTCCTAATGCTAATGTAGTTGCAGATGTTTATAGCAGACCTAAGCAATATGAAGTTAGTGCTTTCAAAGTTACTTTAATTTGCCTGATTCTATTTAATGTATATAGACTTCAATTTGCAATTTTATTTTAAGTATATAAACTTTAATTAAAATAAGTTTTAATTACATATGTTTTAAGTATGCTTTTAGCATTGACAGTCCAATAAATATATTTGCATGTGAATTTCATCAATAATCAATCTCTAGTAATCCTTGGCTGTCCCAGGTCATCAGGAAATCTCTACATGTATAATCTGTTAATGTTATGATACCTTAATAACCTTTTAAAGACGCATTTTGAGACTGTATAATTTAGTAAGTAAACAATAATGCATGCCATTCATGTAATTAGCTTTTTCTCCCTGAAAAGGAAGGCAAAAAGAAGCCCTCAAAGAGTAAGTTAAAACAGCTTCATCACCGTAGTGTCCAGTGTGAATGGAACTATTCTGTACTATTTATTTATGGCACAGAAACATGAATTTCTTCTCACTGTCCAGTCATGGGAAAACACATGACTGATTCTCATGCAGACAACATATTTTCCTATCTGGAACATCTGAGACAAGCATCTGAGGTCTATCAATGCTCAGTAAAGCCTACTGTTCACGTACTTCTTTCCCAGTCAAGCCTGATCTGGTTAACTACTTCAAGCATTGAATATGTGCATCTTGGATTCTGCCTACAGCTTCACCTGCTCAATATGCAAAGCTGCAAATCATTTTTTATGTATGTTAGGTACTTCTGTGATTCAGTGGAAATACTATTTATGTAGGATATAAGGAATAAATGATAAAATGCTCTGTAGTATGTAAAAGCTGACAACTATTACTACATTCAAAATGAAAATACATCAAAAAATACAGAACACGTTCAGGAATCCTTTTGAAGGAAATAAACATCCATGCCCTCATGCTTCTTCCTCCAAACACATGTTCACCCATAAAGAAGGTTCTTTTCCAGGACAAGACAACTATAACAATGGCCAAATATTTTATAATGGGTTCTCTTAAACACTAAAGAAATGAAAAGAGGCCTTTGATTCTGAGCTGCTGCATCAAGGCATGTAATTGTGTTCTCAGCCCAGTGAACTCAACCCAACTGTAATTAAACAAAGCTGCTAGTTATTAAATCAAGGATTCTGATTTATTGGTTTTTTGGTAGTGGTGGTTGTGGCTTCCCTTCTGGATACTTTATATGTTATACATGCTACTATTTGAGGATTAACCAGTAATAAAAATGGTGTAGACCATTAAGCATATTCTCCATTAAATTTTAAAGTACTATTTCCATTTACTTTGGCAAACTAATAATGAGGAATATATTGTGGATTTCATCTGAGAGTTAATAGGATCATTAAACTTGGAAAGCTTAGTATAACTGAATAAAAAATTGCATTATTGTCATTGTAAAGGATGAAGAAAGAAAGAAACAATGGAAAAGACAACTAGCCGAATGTCTTTTCCTTTAAAACCATAGCTTTGCCTTTTACCTTCTCAGCCATGTCGTCTTTGGAAGGTAGTGATGCTAATGACATTACGAGGCTGGGACTAGAACCACCAGAAAAAAAAAGTATTTCCACAAAAATATTATTACTAAATTATTATTTTGTAATAATTTCGTCTTTCTTTCCTCATAAACACACAACTTTTCTTGTAACCGTGAATAGACAGTGTTTTCCCCCACATTTGTAGAATCAGAACTGCAAAGGACATCAGTACACCTTGCATCTTCTCCTGTCCAAAGGGAGAGCTACCTACGTCCATGTCAGTCATAATAGTGGCTGCCTGAAAATGGAAGGCTCCACAGTAATCCCAAAGCTTCACTGCCCATGCCTTTGAAGAGTTGTTTGGTTTGTTGTTTTGTTTGTTTGGCTTTTTTAAGTAACTTTTTTTTTTTTTTTAATGTCTAAGCTGAATATTTCTACCTGAAAGTTCTTGCCTGATTCAGGTGAATCCAGAGATGGTACTAGTCCCTTGCTCTGACCAGTTTTCAAAAACATAAGTGTCCTTTACTGTTTTGTAAACTGGTTTTATTTCCCTCCAAGATTATCCCCTACTCCCCTCCTACCCCTCTAATTTTCTTATAGTAAATAACTGAACTAATTAATTTCTGTAGGTCATGTCACCTGGAGCTCTGATCTTTTTTATTCTTCTCCTTTGGTCTTTCTCCAATTAGCCTACATTGTACATCTATTTTAAGGTCTGAAAGAATAACCAATCTGACATCCTTTAAATTCTTGCCTGTGTACAGAGAGAAATATCTCATATTTTACTCTGACATTTCTTGCAGAATGACATGTTACCGAGTTAAAAAAGGGAAGAGGTGAGGTAATATTTTCCCTCGAATTTTTGATGACTTTAACCTTCATAAATGTCCATTTAATTTTCCATCTCAGTATGTGTAGGAATACTTAGGTCCTACACAAACCACCTTCTCTATTTGCAGGCAGGCATTCCATCTAATCCCCAAACTCCATCTCTGACGAGTAGGCCATTTTCCTTCCTATAAATCGTATAAAATGGCATAGAGAGTTCTGTAAGATGGCAGACTGTTTCTGCATTGCTCACTTCTTTTGTTCTTTGTATCATCTTCCAGCCACAGCCTTTGTTGTGTTTGTCTCTGGAAGATTAAAGAGCTTCTTAGAACCTTTCAGCATCTTTGTCTTTCTAATACCATATTTACACATTACAACAAAGTCACTTCTCAGTTTCTTTCAAAAGAGTGTGCCATTAGTTTACTGAATTGTGAGAGATTGGACCTTTTCTTGTTTTTTTAACTTTTTCTTCACCTTCCTATGAAGTTTGCCACTTCTGTTCCAATGCAGAATAAAAGCAAACACCACAATACTCCAACAAAAAGGAAATTTCTTACTTTTCTTAATGTTGCTATGGAATGAAAAGAACTCAGAAAGGGGAAAGGAAAGAGAGGTGCTAACAATCCTGTATAATAATATTGCCCCAGAATTTGTGAGTGGCATTGCAGTTACCTATCAACTAAACAGTTAATAGATAAAAGTCCAAGTCTTAGCTTGGACTTTTACAGACTAAATAAAAAGGCAGAGGTCTTTCACTTCTATGTCAGTAACCACAGTGAATAAATAACATAAACTGTGACGGACTACAAAAACATCTTTTTCTGCAGAACTTTAAGTGGTAAATCTCATAAGCTGGATCCTTGGCTACATACAAACAACAACTTTATAACTTTTTTTGCAAATGAGACCTAAACCTCCACACTCGGTAGCATAGATGAAATTTTCCATTACAAACTATAATGACCATTTTTTGACCATTCAGGGAAAAATTTGACACATACTGTGCTGCATTTTTTTTTTTTTTAAGGATCAGAGTGAATAATCTTAAACTGAATTTTGTAATAAACAAAACAGAAACAAGTTATTATATAAAAATTAGTTATCTGATTATATAAATAATCAGACTTCTGTCTCTTTGCCAATGAATTCAGCTTATACTTATATACACGTGTTTTCTAACTAGAAATAAAAATCTAGAGGGCATTGGTAGATGTTAAAAAACTGACTGAAGACTGTGTGCTATGTTTACACAATGCTACTGATTTAACTATGTAGGATTGAAGAGTGAACAAAAATAGATGGTATGGAAGTTAGGTACTTTTGCAGAGAACAAGGAGAAATTAAAAAATGCATAAGAATAAAGCTCGTGAAGAGTAAAAGAATGCCAAACATGGAATTTTCTTTACAGTTTTGGACATATTCCCTAAAGGAATCTTATTTAAGATCTTATTTATTTTAATCTTAAAAAAGCCATTCCAACTTCTGTGTCTCTGTTGAAAATAATAGAAAAGGAAGGACAAATCTAAAAGAGCTTGTGATTACTTGAAGTGTAGGCAGTCTTTCCCTTTCCTTTGTCATTGAGGAATTATGTAAATACACTCCTGACAAGAGGTTTCTCTTTGTTCTTGTATTAGACATGAGCAATTGCAGAGGTCAGTGGATCACTAAAACTTGATATAGTAGACTTTAATCCAAGTAGCAGAAACTGAAAAGATGCATACATGCGCTACCACAGGTCCTGATCAGAATGACTGCATCAAAACCACACCCCGGTGTTACACCTGAACTGACTAAAATATAAATAGATTTCAGAAGAATTGCTGAAGGCAGCAGAACACCAAGGTAAAGTGGTGAACAAATCATCACAGCATAGCTACATAGTTAGATATGTACAAAAAACAGTTTTATAGATGAGATAGTCACATGGCTTAGTGTAAGGTATAAGGACTACTGGAGAGAAGTTTCTGCAAGAAAATTATCAATAACAAATGTGCAACATTACAATTCATCAGTATGCATCTATTGTTTTACAAAACATGAAAATACTATAACTGTATTAAAACTGAGCAACTTTAAAAGGATGATTTGTAGGAAAAAAGTTATTTTTGAGGGGGAACTCTCCCCTGGGAAGGGATCAAGTAGGAAATAAGAAAGGAGTGTGATGCTGGGGGCCTCTAGAGAAATGCTATTGACCTCGCTGTGAAAGCATCTCTATTTTTGCCCACAAGAGTAGAGAAAAGTAGACTGATGTCAGTAAGAGTTCACATCTAAACTGAGAAGTGAAGAAGAGGTAGAAGCCAAGTATACTTCTGTCCTTGTTTCCTTTTATCAGCTCAGGCTGTAGCTGAGGATCGGACTCCTTGGAAATAACCATCCTGAAAAAACCATATCAAACCCATTCATACGAGATGAACATTAATTTCAGTCCACACTAAAGCCTTAGTTTTGCCTCCTAGTTCTGTTCTCGGGAACCTAAATTCATGTTGCCTGAACTTTAGTTACGTGGGCATAAGGTTGCATAGGAAAGCATGCATGATATGTGTCTCTGGAGTTCATAAACTGTTCTAGGACTCATCTTACATGTTTTTTCCACTTTCCTTTTTCTACTAGAAATAAATATTTAGTGTCATAATAGTACCTGAGCCCAATAGTGTTGAAGTCTTCAACAACAGCATGAGGGAAAATAATTACTATTCTCTCCTTTTCTCTGTGCTCATATACAAAGTTACAGTACAAGATATCACCACAAAATTGCTATCTTGCATGGGATTCTTTTATCTTGATTCTTATTCTCTATGTGGATTATATTCTTTTCCTCCTAACTATAAATCAATAACTTTCTCTTTTTGAACTACCTTTGACTTCTGCTAATTAAGCCTATTTATGACATCAGTGTAACCGAGCTGACACAGCAACTGTGAGCAAATGTCAGATTTACAGCCTCTCAGCTTCTGCAAACCAGAAAAAGAGATGAATTATAAGGGATGCATTTACTGCTCAATAACAATAATAAGTTATAATTGGTCATTTGGGGAGAAAAATGGATCAGAAAGGTGGAAAGTAATTTGAATAATTTTCAAATAATACACTTGTAAAATTTGACTGAGCATGAAGGTGCATCTTTATTAAATGTTGAGTCATCCACCTTTCTGTGTCCCTACAGTTGTAATGATATCAGCACTTTGCATACCAAAAAGTCATACGGTAGAACATCAGTCTTGATATTGATATCAGGAAAAAAAAAAGAGGAGAAACAAATATTCAGAAGTCTTTTCTTGGAGAGGTTGGCTAAGTGAGGAGGTAGTCACATCATATCACATTCAATAGTATTTTTTTGCATGCAAGGTTTTGAAAGATAATAGTCTACATAAGCAGCAGTTACATAAGATATAAAAAATGAAAATAATAAAAAAAAATTGAAGTATTTTCTACTTAGTTTTCTTTACTGCATAATAAGTACAAATCTAAGTATATGCTTGTCTTTCCTCCAAGAACATAATATTTCTGGCACAAGATTTTACTCTGTAGAAATGAGCTGTTAGAATCTTAGAAGACCAGTTTCTTGCAAGAATAAAAGGCTTTTTTTTTTTTTCCATGGCATTGCATCCTACGGTACTGAAAGTGCACAGAAAAATTGTATTTATTTTTGGACTTGAATAAAAAATTGAAAAACCTTTCATATTCTAAAAAATCAATAACTAACTTGGTTTTATTTCTAAAAGACACTAATTTATTAAGCACTATGACAGAAATTACAATACTAGGTGTATAGAATTTGTTGAATAAGGTAGCGTTGGTTGGAAGCGAAAACTCACACTCATGTCAGCCTTGGCTTTGTCCATCCAAGTCATGAATATCTTCAGGGATGGAGATACCACTACTCCTCTGACTGAGTGAAGAGCTTTCTTCCTCAGGTCCGCTCTGAACCTCCCAGGCCACAGCTTGTGGCTGTTGCTCCCCATTTTACCGCCTGCGGCTACCATGCAGAGTTTGATTCTCACCATCCTGTTAAGTGCTCTTCCATGTTTGGATTTTTTCCTTTCTACTTATATTTGATCTATTTGGTATGGGGGGAAAAAAATAAATGTGGCTATAAGTCTTACCTCCACTATGTAAGTCAGCTGGAGGCCCAGATCTGACACAGGGTAGGACAACTTCAGACCTGCTTTAAACTGCAATCACAGAGAGGCTTCAGAACGGATTCTACTATCTGGAATGATGCAAGTCCAGCAACTTCCTAGCCATTTTCCTTCTTAGGCAGAAAATTCTAAGAAAACTATCTATTCCACATGCAGGTTATCTGCTTTTGAGAAAATAAATAGGAAAGAAGCAGACTGTAAATCTAGAGCTTGGCAGGCTACGAGAACGGATGGATGCACAATAATTAATGATTCATTGCATATCTCTTTACTTTAGAAAATGTTAAACTGGTAATTATGGGGCAGATTCTGACACTTTGTTTATGTCAAATGGTGTTGCTGAGACAACCACTGAGAAGTAATACATTGCCCTGTCACATTTATTTATTACTAATGTAATTTCTATTGCTGTTGCATTGAAAGTTTGGAAAGAAAAGCAGAAGATTTTAGCAGATCTTTGATGAATCTTGGAGCAGATAGGCATTACTGAACAATTTCTAGGGATTAAACTAACAAAGACTTTCCTTGTGAATTTCCAAATGCTTTATCAGGTCATATAGGTAAAAAAGGTAACGAGAACATTTCTTCTTGCTCTAGCTTGATGTCAGTTGTTCAATCCAATTCATAAACAAAAAGTAGGAAGCCATAAAATAATTAATGAAACTTAAAAAGTTGGGAATCAGATGGATTTTTAGTGTCAATATAAAGTATAGCTTTAATTCTGGTTTTCTATTAAAATTTGTTGATGGTTTGCTTTATCTTACTCTTGTGCTTCTCTGTAGATCAGACAGTATCTAATCTTGAGTATCTTTTCTGTATTGTCTTTATTTTACTATTTAAACAGAAATGGTGATAGTTTTACGAGAAAGGGGTGATCCTTCATATACTTCCCTTTCTTTTATCTTGCTTCCTACAGAAAGAGATTCTATGAATTGAATAGACTATAAATCATTGCCAAACTTTTGATACATAGCACATAACTGTAACAGGAAGATCAGTAAATTCCTTGTGTTTCAGAAAGAAAATAAACATTAGTACCTCATGCATCATAGAGATAAGAGAGGAATGAAGTTTCTGATGTTATTTTCAGTCAGTTATTTGCAGTTCTTGGTGTTGCATATTAATATTATATTAGATGACAGCCTGTCACCAGACTGCAGTTTTATTCAAAGTTGATTAGTAAGTTTTCATACCTGTGTATTCATTTTTCTTCTGTATTACCTCAACATCTCTTCACATGTAGAATGCCATCGTATATTTTGAAAGTTTCTGAAGATTGTAAATCCAGTCAAGCTCAGTCCTTAGAATTAATAGGAATATTTACTAGCATTGCAGACTGTTGGGTCTGTCTTCTGCCTCTAGATTTGTTGTTTACGTATTACTGGTGCAATGGTTAGTTCTGCTTGGGTGGCTAGCTGTTATTTAGGCAATAATTAGGAAAAAAAATAGTCTTTGCTAATATTTAAATCTTCTGCACATAAACTGTGTACACTGTCTGGTTTCAGAAACAGTGTACTCCTAGGAAACAGCATGACTTTGAAACCAAGACAGTTAAACTTTTACATATACTTACAACATAACCTACCAAAAGCTGGAAAAAAAAAGAAAGCCTAAGTTAAAAAAAATAAATTCTAGTTTGTCTTATCTTTAAAAATTCTTTGATTTGAAGAACAGACATATTACTACTAACACCACTGAAAAAGAAGTCCTTGCACTCTTCCTATCTTCTGCCTGTGCTAGTGTGAAAGAAACTTGAACTTCCTCATGGAGGAAAAAATAAAGAGTTGGCCGTCAAATATTTTCTTTCCTTCATGTGTACAATGCCTTGGGGTACAAGACACAGTTCAAGATTCTAGGAAAAATATTCTCATTGAAATTACAATGCAAACCTCATCGCCTCCCTTGCAAACACCAGTACCTTCTCAAAGGAGACTTTCTAAAACTGTCAGCTCTCTACATATACATGGAGCATGGGTTTGAGAGGCAACTCATGGAAATGGCTGGACTCACAGGCAGAACTTCTGGAATTTAACGCTGAACACTGCAAAGCCTGAGTTTTATGTGCTTCTTCATCAGGTGAAGTCTGAAACATTGGATCTGCTCCTTGGGTTACAACCAGCGCATCTAAGAAAAAGCAATGAGTGATAGTAGTAGGAGATTCTCTTCTGAGAGAACTCCTGGATAACCTTAAACTCGAAAAAGAAGCCTACAGAGGGTGGAAGCAAGGACGGTTAGCCTGGGATGAATTCTGAGAAATCATCCGAGCAGCTCGGGATCAGGTTAGGAAAGCTAAATCTGGCCAGGGATGTAAAGGGCGACAATAAATGCTTTTATCGGGGATAAAAGGGAGACTAGGGAAAATGTGACCCCTCTCCAGAAGGAAATGGGAGACCTGGTTACCCAGGATATGGAGAAGGCTGAGGTACTCAAGTCTTCACAGGAAAGGGCTCGAGCCACACCACCCAAATCACAGAAGGCAAAGGCAGGGATTGGGAGAAGGAAGCCTACTGTAGGAGAAGATCAGGTTCAAGACCATCTAAAGAACCTGAAGGTGCACACATCCAGAGGACCAGAGATGCATCCTTGGGTCCTGAGGGAACTGTTAGACATAGGTGCTAAGCCACTATCCATCATAGCCGAGAAGCCATGGCAGTCCAGGGAAGTTCCTGGTGACTGGAAAAGGAGAAATATAACCCCCATTTTTAAGAAAGGAAAAAAGGAAGACCTGGGGAACTACAGACCAGTCAGTCTCACCTCTGTGCCTGGCAAGATCGTGGAGCAGATCCTCCTGGAGATTCTGCTGAGGCACATGGAAAATAAGGACAGCCAACATGGCAACACTAAAGGAAAATTGTGCCTGAAAAATTCAGTGGCCTTCTATGACGTGGCTACAGCATTGGTGGATAAGGGAAGACCAGCTGATGTCATCTACCTGGACGTGTGCAAAGCATTCGACACCATCCCACACAACATTCTTGTCTCTAAATTAGAGGGACATGGATTTGATGTACACCAGCAAATATCTAATCCTAACCACACAGTCATATCCTAAGAATGAATTCACAGCAGCAAACACATTAAGCTGTGTTAACTGTCAGTCTATCAAATATTTCCATTCATTAGTACGTAAAAAATGTCTTATGTATTTGCTATTATGTGCTATTTATCAATTATGATATGGTTAAAAATACTCTTAGAATTCCAAAGTGTTGCTGGCAGTTTCGAGAAGAAACAAGTTTACAAAGAAATGTGCAAGAAGTTTTCTTATAAACATGAACAATACTTGTAACCACAGGTGTCAGGCTTTTTAATGTGGTTTCAAGATTGAATGAAAAAAGGACAGTTAGCCTATTTCCTTTCAATTTACATTCAAAGCCTAGACAAGTATTTCATCCATGTTCAGAGAAACAAATATCATCATATAAACTCTCACAAGTGGACAACACCTTTGCAGAAGTGATTGGTGAAGCTGAAAGACATCTGCTTTTCCTCCAATGTCTCACCATCAGCAGCAGCTTCACAACATCTGTTTTTCTGTTCTCCCTTTCATTCCTTCTCATATCTTTGCCTATTTTAAATACCCAGGGGAATGGTGCTTTAAGTCTAACCATCTGTTACTTAGCCATTACAAATAAATACAAAGAAATATTAAAAGCAAGTGTGTGTATATCCACTGATATACTGTAATTTTGTAAAAAGAAATACTGTGTTAATGGAATGAGGAAAATAAATCACTAAGCCATATTTTAAAGGTATTAAATCCACTGTTAAACATTTTAAGCATATGTATTGAAAATCTGTTGCCTTCAAAGTTAAAACTAAACACATGATTAAGGTCTGCAGCCATAAAGAGCCACACAAATCTTCAAATCCTGTTGCTTATAAATAAGCATCCAAATGTTTAACACTTAATTACCTCAACTTTTGTCACTTTATTTTCAGTCTGACTCCAGATCTCATTCTGTCTTTTCTATTTGAAAAATAAGAAAGCTACTGTCAGAAGTCTGAGAAAGGTAGTTATAGGCTGTCAAGTCACTTCATTTTCTCTCAGAAAAATGAAATAAATCAATCTTCTTAGTACAAAATGTATTTCCCACACTGAATCAGTCATGTAGCTCTTTTCTTCTGAAAACCTCCATTGCTTCATGATGTACGGACACAAGCAGATGCAATACTCTAATAATTATAATCTCAAAGCTGTGTTAAGATATATTTTCATTTCCTGGCACTGTTTACACATTATTTTTGCTGTTATATTCTCCCTCACAGATCACATACTGCATTCAAAATACACGCTTTACTGGATATCTTTTCTTAACTTTAAACGCCTTTAATCACAAGTATAAACCAAAATTAAAATTTCCTACCTCATAAGACCAAGGTTTGACAATGATTTTTCTATATTTTCTGACTGTGATTCATATGGTGATTTCCCTTCTTTTATTGTATTGCTTCTCTGTTAGTTTGCATGTTTTCCTTTGTTAACCAACAGCAGTGGAACTGTGGTGCCTGGGGACAATAAATAAAGGCCTATTTAACAACTCATCATTACTGATCAATTATTGATTTTATTGATAAAAAGTGTCTATATTTTGTCACACCATTTTGTAAACACATGTTCCCACTACGTTAATTATAGACAACATATGACCCAACAGATAATATTTATGCAAAATAAGACAGCGTAATATTTATGAATAATCAGAATGCACATTTTACTCTAATCTCTAGAAAGTTATGTATTACATGCTGGTGAGTTCATAATGAAGAGAGCAAAATCTAGGTGCTTTGTCAGGATTGGGTTCTTCATCGCTTATAGATTATTCTATGATTTAACAATCACTGTGAATAATTCAGTTCATTAGCAAATCACCTTTTTGTGTGGAAAAAATTTATTTAGTATATTTATCCAGTATATGTATAGGAAAAAGTTAACTGCTGTGCACAATTCTATATTAGCTTTATATAATTATTGCATGATTAAGATGCATTTGTTATTAAGATCCTGCAACTATAATGCAACACTAGCTTATCCATTTTTCATTTTTGTAAACACAGCTAGGTCTTCTGAAAAAACTTACAGCCAGTTCCAATAATTTTTCAATTTTCTGTGAGAGATATAAATAAAGCTTTCACATACAGTCACGCATATAACTCCAAAGTACTTCATTCACTTTGCCAATATTACTTCAAAACATACTGAGGACAAATACATTGGAAAATCTTTCTATTGACAGATTGCTAACATTACATAATTTTTTCAGGTTGTTTCTGAGATAATGGTAATCGTCACTTGCTTGATGGTTCACCCAATATAACCCTGAGCTTTTCAGTGTCCTGGTACAAGTGACATTATTGCTCTTACATGTACGTCCTTTACAACATTTGTATTATCAGTTTAAATTACTTCTGCCTTGCATCATATTCAGGTCATGTAGAGTCCAACAAAGCTAAAAAATATACTTGTATGTAATATTTAAAGCTATTTCAAGATAATTTAAAATAGGAAGATATTATTATCAGAGTGCAAATATTCACTAAAGAAAAAGGAAATTATTACTATCAATCATAAATAGTTCAGGTGCTTCCTTCGAAACTAAGGTTTGTCACTACATTAGTCTTCCTCTCCATCCGTCCTTCCATCTTCAGCCATTTTAACATTGCACTGTCAGTAGATATTAAGACTATTTTGTTGTGCTTAGCTTTTATGTGTGTTGGCAGTCTATTTTTTTTACAGCTTTTTAAACAGATGGTTTTATATCAGTAAAGCTTAACAAGACACAGAGCAAATAGAAATAAAACCTTCACTAGCAATACTGCTTTTCATTGCCCAGTTGCTGCCAGCTAAGATATACTGAATCTATCTCTCATTAAAAAGCCAACAAAAAATGCAGTTTCACAATTCCTGAGTGTATACTTATCAATTTACAAGACTACAAATTTGGGGAGGCATTATCTGAGCTGTGTAGTTATGGATTTCAGTCATGAACATTTACTATAAGAATTAATATGAAAGTGTCTATTGGCAAGTTCTGCTGCCAGATTTGATTTCTACTATTTCGTGAATACCAATGGGAATTTTAGCTCGTGATCTAACAGGCTATAATTTTTTGGTTTAGGATATTACAGCAGATTTCAAAGGACACATCATATGTGCATTCTGTAATATGTCAGTGTGATGGGTTTGCCCTTGGCTGGGGGCCAAACCACATACCCACTCACCCAGTCCCCACCCCTCCACCCAAGGATAGGGGAGAGAATTAAAGATGTAAAGTGAAAAAAAATAAAGGACTCGTGGGCTGAGATAAGAATAATTTA
>NW_010131273.1:0-298 GCF_000699245.1 Pterocles gutturalis
GGCAGGGGACGAGGCGCTTTGTCCCCATGTCCCCGGGACGCTGTCTGGGCACAGCTCCCCCCCTGCCCGGCCACGGCTCTGCCTCTGCCAAGGCTGCAGTGACACTCCCGGTGACAAAGGACTCCCCGGAGCCTCGTCAACCAGACCAAGTGCAGCCCTGGGAAAGCCCCCACGACACCTCTGCCATCGACCCTGCCCACCGGCCCTGTCCTCTGCTCACCCCAACACCCCAGCATCACCCCAGCACCGCACCAGTACCACACCAGTACCACCCCAGCACCACCACAGCACCCCAACA
>NW_010131273.1:330-615 GCF_000699245.1 Pterocles gutturalis
CCCCAGCCTCCCCCCAGTATCCCCACAGCCCCCCAACACCCCAGCACCACTCCAGTACCACCCCAGTACCACCCCAGCATCACCCCAGTATCACCACAGCAACCCAACACCCCAGCACCACCCCAGCACCACCCCACTACCACTCCAGCATCACCCCAGCACCACCCCAGCACCCCAACACCACCCCAGTGCCACTCCAGTACCACCCCAGTATCACTCCAGCATCACCAGAGCACCCTAACACCCCAGCACCACACCAGTACCACCCCAGCATCACCCCAGTAT
>NW_010131274.1:0-35226 GCF_000699245.1 Pterocles gutturalis
CCAGGGCCACCGGGGCCCTGGTGAAATAGTGCCGCGATCCAAGGGATATTTTTTTTATTATTACTTTCTTTACTTTGGTATAGGCTGGGGTGTTCTTTTCATGTTTCCTCTTCTTAGTGTCCCGTTTTGGCAGAGCCTATCATGACCCCTGCAGAGCCCCAGAACACAGCAGGCAGGGGAAGGGGAGGGAGGGAAGGGGGACTCTGGTCCATCCTTGCTGCGTAGTCCCACATCCCACCCTGGCCTGGGCCTGGCCACACACATACTGTTGCCTATGACTCTAGTTGCTGCATTGATTTTTGTATTTTCATTGCTGGGGTTTGTTTTCTTGCACTGATGGAGAACACAGGGGCCATTAGGCGTAGGGTACTTGAGGAGCGCAGTGTCTTATCCACACATGTCCGTATAGTGTACGGTTCAAATACTTTTATTTTTTTTTGGTAGAGACTTATTTTTGTTTGGATTAAATGTTATAAAAGAACCACAACTTAAAGGGACATCTTGCCATGAGCATTTGATTCTGGTGTATCCTCCTCCAGTAAAGCAACTATTAATGGCTGCTTGATCACCATGTTTTCCTTTTTGTGTGCACAGTTAATCACAGGTAAAGACTTCTTTTTTGATTTCTAATGTCCTCGTGTTTTCTGAGTCACTACCAAGGTGCAGCGCCTGCTGAGGGAGAGGGGAGGGAGAGAGAGGTTGCCTCATCACTGAGAGCTGTTAATTATTTCTCCTAATTACTTTGCTGAACCTAGGTTAGACTCCTAACTGTAGACAATGAACAAAGCCTGAGTGATAGATGAAGTGCTGGTCTGGTGTGGAAAGGCCATTTCCAAAGGAGCTGCGGCAGGAGGAGGCAGAGCAGCCCAGGGATGGGGGGGGCGCAGCTGCCCAGCCCCACTGCAGCAGCCCAGAGGGCTGGGGCCAGGATGCACCTCTGCAGAAGCAGCTGTTTATTTGGAATATCTTTAAGCAGCCACAGCCTGAGCCTTCAGTATAGAGCTCACAGGGTCTAGATCAACTCATTGAAGGCTCATAAACATGCCCTTAAGCAGAGGAAACCTTTGCAGTCAAGCACATAAATGAAGGCAGGAGAAACCAGAGTGATGTAACTCTGCTGGAACAACAGGAATGTCATGAACACAAGAGCTTTAGTTTTGTCATGTCCAAAGATTTACCAAGCCAGGAGCTGACTGGGGGTGGGGACAGGAAGATGGGAGATACCCCCCACTCCAGCATCTAGCGCAGCTCTTGGTCACCACCCCAGCTCTGCTCAGCCCCCCTGCTCCCTGAGCCAGCCCAGGAGACCCACAGATCCAGCCCGGAGCCTCCTCCAGCATTCCCAGCTCTGCTGTCCTTCACAGAGGGCTTCAAGAGCTTCTCTGTCAACATCTGTTCTGTTCCAATGCGCTGTCTCCATTGTCCTGTCCCTACAGCTCACCCCGCTCAGGGGGGCTGTGCTGGGAGCAGCCCAGGTTTCAAAGTGCAGGAGCCTGCAGCATCTTCCCTGCAGATAGTGGGTACACAGCCAGCATCCCCAAAATGCAGCCACCCCCACGGAAAGGGGGGCAGTGAACTTGTACTTTGAAAAAGGAGAAGAAAACAGGAGTGAAGGCACAGGACAGATACCATCACTTCAAAGAGCAACACAAAGAAATCCAGCGCACATTCTGAGCAGCATTTAACGTCACAGAGGCAGGTCATAGGACTCAGTTAATCCACCATAAAATAAATGAGGGTTGAACTCACCCTGCTGAGATATTAGATCTTTGAGCTGGTGGGCTGGCACCAGCATTGCCTCCCCTTCTGTAAAGCAGTCGTTTGCTGTCTGTCGTTTTTGACACTTGCTCTTTCTTTGTACGTTCTGACGGCGATATATTTCAAACCCTCCTGTGCTACCGTTCTTACAAGTAATAGCGCAGAACAGACTGTAACAAGATCAAGATCTCTAATGGCACTTGTGGAAGGTAAAGCAACAGTCTCCTTTCTCTGCACTAGTGTTTTTCTCTAGAATATTAGATTAAGCAACAGAAAATTTACTACTTCATAAAGCCATGTCCCAGCCAAACCCTGCACCCAGCAGATCCCCGGCAAATGCACGCTTTTATTGCGATGCAGGTGGGAACGTGCCAAGCAGCAGCAGCACTGACTTCACACAGAAAATAACCTCAGAAGAGCACCAGAGAGCTCGGAACAGCCCAGGAATGAAGACTGCTGCAGGCAATACACCCCTACACTAGACCTTTTTAGGTTTGGGGGATTTTCTCTTGGATGATTGGGTGCTGGTTGGCTGGTTTTCGGGTTTTGTTTGGGGTTGGGTGGTTTTTTGTTTTTTTTTTTCCCAGTAAGACAAGACATCATCAGCTTCCAAACTCAGCTCCAGAGATGGCACCACCTCCCTATAGACCCAGAATACCAGTAACCTCCAGTCCTGGACCTTCTTTAACCAAAGCCAAACGAATAGTGCTGTAACTTCAAGCAGAAAGCTATGGTGCTAACCCTCGCTAACCCTCCTGCAGCTATGCCAAAGGACACCTGAAAAACACCGGGGGACAAAACACAAGTCCGCCCTCCACGGTCCATAGACCATTCTTAGGCACTTCCTAGTCGTGCAGAAGCAAAGCCCTCCGTGAAACGGTAACTGCAAGGGACAAACACGATGTGCTGTATGTCACAGAAGAAATCAAATGGCTGAGACCAAGAGCAGAGCCAAAAGAGGGGGCTTCGGGCTCCTCTCCTGGGGCTCTGCCTGCTGTCGGGGCAGAACAGCCCATCGGCAGGCTCCGAGGCACTGCCAGCCCTGCGCGGTGGAGACGAGGATGGCACTTCACCTGTCCAACGGTGCTGGAGAACTTGGAATCGCATAACACAAACCACTGCAAGACAGAAGAAAAAACCTCTCACACAGAACTTAAACTTGGTATTTAAGAAAATAATTTAAAGCTTCGGCACTGGAGACCCATTAACTGCAGACATGTGTCAGCACACAGGTGTCTGCACAAAGAGAATGGAGCATTATTGAAATCACACCGACAGAAACCATCACAGCAAGTACCCGCCGAGCCCAAAGTTCATCTGCTTGTAGATAGAAACATTTGTACATCAGTTAATGCTTCCAAATGGGAGAAATTGTCCAATAAGCTTGATGCTTTACTTGGGGAAAGGTTAACAAAAAGGTACTTCTCTTTCCGAGAAAAGCCACTTGCGCTCTTTCAAGAGGTTTTCCTCTGTATCCTGTCGCCGGCACGCAGCCGGCATTTGATTCATATGAAAAAGTTTTTAAATTGCACTTCTGTCTGCAAAAAAGTACAAGTTCTGTCTTCAAACAGTACAAGTAGAGCTTTTCATTTTTCTTGTTTACCTCCAGTTCTGCTCTGATTTTAACTATTTCGAGTACGGCCAAATCTAAATAACCAAAAGCAGCACAGATCTGCCTGATGGGCCAGAGCGCAGCGGCCAGGCTGAGCCCACAGCCCCAGCTGCAGAGGAGTCAACAGCGGTCTGGCTTTATGCATCTGCTCACACGCCAGGTAAAATGTTAAGCTGACAGTCCCTGGGCGGGGGCGGAAATCCATCGGCACTTACCAGGTATGTTATTTGGTTTGATAAAGGTGAGGAAGCAGCGATCTCACCGGTGAGAGTGAGGCGTAAGGAGCCTTGAGCAGGGAGAGAACCAGCACTTCAGTGGTAACAAAACTACTGGTCTCACCAACCAATTCTGTACTTTGCTTTAACGAAAAATCCCAAAAGAAAAAAAAACCCCAAAGTGTAAAGGAGGAGCTGAGCGTTCTTGCTTGGAAATAAGAGCAGAGCTGGGTGTTGAAGAGCTTTGTATCTGAGCCCTTCTGGCAGGGAGCTGGAGAGTTTGGCCACCATCACACAGAAACTGGCTACAAATCGCACACTGATGGGAGATCAGAGAAGAGCTTCAGGCTGTCCTAAAGCCTCCTTCCTAATTTTAATGCTCTAGGAGTCATAACAAGTTTTACTGCAGGGGAAAACATGAGAGGAAAGCCTGAAAACTCCCGTTTTCACCACATAACTGCCTTCTTTCCCAGCCACCGACGACACCGGGCTCCGAGAGCTCCATCCTGACCCTGCTCAGTGCTATTTCAGGGATTAAAAGAAAGAGAGGGGAAATTTATGGGATTTCTTTGTAGCAAAGGGAGTTCTTGCTCGATACAACAGTGAAATCAGTGACAAAGCTGGACAGCCACCGCAGTGTAGCCTGGCGAGCTATAAATCACAGGTTTCTACATTTTTTACAATACCAGGTGTAATGTGCACTCAAAGCACCTTCATTTTCATTTCTATCACTCTTTGCCTGGGAGTTGGTGGCAAATTCGTCGAGGTCTTAGCAGACAGGTACATACAGCTGGAAGGTCTCGTGTCAGCAATATCCCATGCACAAGGCTGCTTCGCTTACATTTATTTGCACTAAAGAATAAGGCATTGGGCTCCTTTCCAAGCATCTTAAAAAGACAAGAAAGGAGACCTTATATATGACTTGTTGTGGCAAGAGACTGGTTTATATCATTAACATTATAAATTCCATTTACAATACAACAGTCACTTCATCCATCTTTTATTCATGCAGACCAGAGAGAACAACTTGCATTTCAGGACCGTGGTTCTGCTTATCCTTCACATTCCTGCAGGCGCTGGGCTGTGAAGGAGCAGCCCAGCTCCAGCTGCTGGCTACTCCAGGCTCTCCCTTCTGTGCACAGAAGTAAACCCAGCAGCTCACCACACCTCAGTAAATGGAGAGGAAAAAAAAAAAATAAAAAAAAGTCTCAACTCTGAAATCCCTGGGGTTCCATGTTATTTTTTGGATCCCAGCTCGGGCTGAGAATGTTGTTTACCTCCAATCAATATGTTTGGTCATTACAAGTTCTCTCTTGCTCTGGAAGCACATGCTGCTCTGTGCTTCCCCAGCATCAGTACATTACCAGGCAAGTACCTGTTTGGATATCATCATGATACATATGGCTCCAGTTTGCTCTCACATCACCATCCATGGGAGTAAGGACATGGAAAATATTTACAGTAAACTTGAACAGAAAAAGGAATAACCAGAATTATACCCCACCTTTACTGGAAAGTCTCTTGCATACAAAAAATTAAAACCCAACAAACCTGTAAGAAAATACAGTCCAACCCTTGGAAGAGACTTTCCCTTCTCCCCAGTATCACAGCAGTACCACAGAGAGCACGGGTTTTGCACTGGGAATTCAGCTGCCAGGCTTCTATACACAGGCTGAAAGCCTCTGAATAAAAACCTGGATACGGCTTCTTCCAGAGTTTTTTGGCATAACCTCCAATTAAACCATTTTACATAAAGTTGTGTTGAATATGTTTCTTTACTGATTTTTCCAACACTCAGCAGAAGGGAACAATCACTGAACCACTGTCACTAGATCTGAGAGGGTATGAAACAAATAAAGCAAATGTACACTCACAGCTGCCCATCACTGCCCCGTATTTCACAACATACAACGGAAACAGCAGAGAAGTTATGTAAATTGTACCTAATCTGTTTGTTCCCCCATGCAGCTTTTATTTGAATCAGTGAGAAGCATGCTTTGGATTGGAGTTTGCTTGGTTTTCCATGTCATGGGTACAAAAGAGAGGGGAAAAATTTAACTACAGACCTACTCTGAGTGCTATGTGAAGAGGGAAAAGTGTTCTAAGTGCAATACCCCAAACATTTTTTTATTAAAGAATACACCATTAACGATACAGACCAGTACAGCAGCAATAAGCTACTGCTGAAAGATTGACAACTTAAGTCAGAGAAATCTAGTAATAAATAAGCAAAAAAAGTCTGAGCCACTGACCACGCCTCAGAGATGATTTCTGGAAAAATACAGACATGAGAGTACAAGACCTACATGCTGTGTACAAAATACAATAAAAATTAAATGTTGAAACAAAATTCCTTCCAGCATGTGATCAGTATAGTTCTGAGAAGAACACATTCTGAAATGCAGACTAAGGCGAAAGAAAACTAGAAGTTTCAGAGAACCATTCTTTCGACAAAATTGTCTGTAATGGCCAGAAAAGCATTTCCTCGGTCACACTGGTGCAGCGTCACTTTATTTCCATAGACAGTCTAAACAGCTTCCACAGCTATAGGACCCCCAGCCATTTCATTTTAAAATATTCCTATTAACATAAAGGGAGATAGCACACAGGGCATGGATTCGGTGATGGGGGAGCGACCAGAACGCCCAGTTCCCCACTCAGAGCCATTCACACAGCCTTCCTCCTCACACAAGCTGCCCAGCATCCCGGAGAGTCACGGGAGAGTGTGCATGGCTGCCAAGGGGTGGTCAGGGTTCACCGGAGCGATTAAGGCTGCAAAACAACAAATAACTGAACAAGGCAGATATGCTGATTTCATTTCACAGGCATCTCAAAGATTCTCCCATTATCTTAAAATGCTCTGTACTGTGCACAAGGAGCTCGACAGTCACAGACAGCAGCTAAAAGCCTCCCAACACACCTACAACGCAGTCGGTACCAGTAAAGCACGGCCTTGGATGCGTTAAGGATCAAAGTCTTACCGGCAATTACATAGTTTGAACCATCACCTGATGTTTTGCACGGTGAAGCACCTGTATTTCACTGAACTGGACCACACATACCTCTTTGGCAGGGGGTTAAAAGGACAAAGCTGACATTAATCACTGCAGTGAATGTGTCAGGACAGAAATATAACTAAAGATTATGGCTAAATTCTGGCCAGAGAAGTCTGGCAGCTCATTTGCTCGGGGAAAGCCCCTGCCCTTATACTGGTTAAGGGTACATCAGCCAGCAAGGGAGAGCAGGATACAGCCCGCTTTCGAGCAGGCTGTATTTTAACAGAGGCATGGAGACAGCAGCCTGGCCCTCTCCCAGTACACCCAACCTGTACTAACATAGCAAGCTGCTGCATTCCCAGGCAGAAGCGTGCTAGACCACCTCCATGCAAAACTCTGTGCAGATGAAATGTTGCTCCTCACGTCCCTGAGACAGATACATACCCCAGAAAAGAAAGTGATACTCCACAGTGACCCAAAGGCATTCTTAGCAGAAATAATTCCACTTTTATTGTGAAGTGTTATGATGAGAGGAAGGCTTTCTTAAAAGAAGTTCATTTTTCCCCCCACCCGATTTTACTGGTTCATCAACACAGTGGAAAAAAATCCAGTAATAACACCTAGAATCAACTGCTCACCCTTTTTGTCCCTGTAGATCTCCAAAAGCTCTATACAAAGGAACTCAAGTATCATTACCAGTAAGCATTAACTAGATCTTCAACTAAGATTCCACGGTGCTGTTCATTATTCGTCACATGGACTCACTGGGACCAAACACACCTCAGAGGCTTTCAACTGCAGTTTGTGTTGCCACTGCAACAAGACAAGGGTTCCAACTGATGAAGCAGCAGCAAAACTCAAGGCACATTTGTATAAACAAAAGCTCTTCTGTTCCTATAAAAACAGGCAATAAAATATAAAAAATAAGTAGAGTTTTCTCTATTCAACCAATGTACATCTGCCTTCAGTCTTTCCTGAGGCACTAGTGGAGCATGAGGAAGAACCACTGCTACCGCATCTTCAACATTCACTCTTTGCTATAAATAAATTAGACTTAGTAGTGCAAAGGGGAAAAAAAGTATGGCTTTGGGGGGGGGGTTGTTTGTTGTGTGGTTTTTTGTTTGGGGTGGGTTTTTTTGCTTTGCTCTGGTTCTTCATAAAAAAATTACATCAGTAAGAAATTAGCATTTGCACAAGGAAAATTTTTGCCAAATTAAATCTTAAAATAATTTTTTATACTGTACAAATATACATCGTTAAACATTTACAATCTTTATTTCCTAAATGACAAAATTCACTGCTCTTCCAAGCAATGCAGCTACCCAACTCTTCTGTTCAAAAGCTCAAAGTTATCAATCGTCAGGTATAAAGTCCCCTTCACAATTAGGGACAGGATGGAGAAAAGATGGATCTACGGATAGTAGTGGTATCAATACAAGGGAGTTCCAGGTGTACTAATTAATTTAAAACACAGTCCTTGCTGGACAGAAACCTGGGAAGAGATTTTCAGTAATGAGACAATAGTGAAGTCAGTGAAAGGTCTTTCTTCGCTTGGCACTGTTCGATTCTGTCTTCTCTGCTGATTCCTCTGATGTTCTCCTCGTTAAAACATGACAGTCTTTGTCCCACTTACTGCTATTACTTTGACCTCCTCCACTGGGGGCTTTTGAACTGCTTTTCAATACAGCTGCTTTCCGGTCACCCTCGTGCCAAGCTGCATCAGATGACGTGGAAGGCACGTCACACTGTCCCACTGTTTGCTGGGGCTTCTTAGAAGTTTCTGTTCTGGAAATCTGCTCCCTGGCAGCTGAGGACACATTGATGCCTTGCTGCAACGTTGATCCTGACTGATTGCTGTCTTTTGAGGCCTGCTCCTTCCCTTTTGTTTCAGTTCTACTAGCCATACTTGCCAGCCGCGGGTCCCGCGGTTTCACTTGACCAGCAGGAAGGGCTGCAGCCTCCGTAGGTGCAGAGGCACTGCCTCTCCTGGAGTCTGCAGCCTGAGCCCCCGGGGGCTGCTGGGGCCCTCTGCTTCCTTGGGGCGCTGTGTGGCCAGCACTAGCAGCGAGTTCCCGCGGGCTGCCGGCCTCCCTTGGAGTCGCAAGCTCACTCCTCTTGCTACTGGAAGAATAAGCCTGCAACGGAGGAGGTTTCTTTGTCTCTGCTTTGGTTGGGGGCTGTACTGTTGGATTGAGCTTCAAAATCTTAACAGCATCTTTCCTGTAGCTTTTTTCTGATGTCTGGATAATGGCACCTCTTTTCTGAGCATCCTGAATCAACTCGTTCCAGTCTTTATTTTCCTTTAAAAAAAAAAGAAAAAAGACAACCCCCCCAAAAAAAAGTTATCAGAAAGAAATCAACACAAATGGACAGAGGTGTCAGAGGATGCACAACCCCTTTAATCAAGGTACCTGACACAACTGTCATGGAAACCACTGTTATGTTCCTTCTGGAATGGAAGAATCTTATGTTTCACTTGCAAACCAGCAATGGGCACTCTGGCTGCTGTAACACAGGGAAGGTACTTTCAACCATCACTGAGCTACTACTTAAAATGACAATTTCTATATTTATGAAGGCCAGAAGAGTTTTCTAGTACAGAGTAAAACAGGAGTATGGCTTTAATGCCCTCTAGTGGTGTAGCGAACAGCCTCCCCCCCTTGGAAAAGCACTGTAAGACATTCAGTCTATTCAAGAGCACTCCCTACACATTCAGTGGGCCTTTATAGCCCCCCAAATACATAATTTCGTTTCAGAAACACCTGTTTCAAAGCATACAAGCAAAGAGTATCCTCAGAAACCACATGACTACACAAAGTAGCATCAAAAACAATAATCTGAAGATCGGGGGAATGTTTTGGGGTGGTTTGGTTTTTTTGAAATTATTTTCCTTGCCCAAGTATCCAGTGACACCTGCCATAGCTGGAAGATCAATAAGGATCAAGCAGGAAAGTATCTCTGCCATCATCCCATCTTACCAGTAGAGAGATTTTTTTATAACCCCCACACTTGAATCGTAAAGGACTGTGTTGCAATTTAGTTACTAAAAATATTGAGAGAGTAATTTCTAACTTTTCTTCTTGGAAGCAAGGAAAACAGACAGTTACTGCCAAAGCTTTCAAAGAGAACCCTTCAGAGGCCTGGATTGTTCTAATTTAACACCACACTAAAAAAGGCTCCCCTTTCTGGGGACAGGGGCAGTCTGAGGGTGGTTTTCACTTCCCCAAACCTGACTTGACCTAAAGAGGTGGATCACAGAAGATGATTTGATTAACCCTGTACCTACCATGAGCGTCTTCAGTCTCCCAAGGATGAAGAGGCTGAACCTGGCTCGGGTAATTGTAACGTTCAGACGCTGAAGGCTTGCCAGAAACCTAGGTGACAAGACAAAACTAAGCACCTGAACAACTTCTTCCACGAGGTTTAAATGTTATGAGAAAGAGAGATAATATTCGGTTTCAGTGACATGAAGGTAACCGAAGCATTTACAAAGGCAGCGGCAGTTCATGACCAGATCACAGCCCTGCCTCACATGAAGGGCTTTGCATGAATTGTCTTTTCTTTCTTTCACCATTCTGATTCATTGCAGGGAATTCCAGTTCTTTCCAGCTCTTGCCATTGATGTTTCCTTTCTTAGAGCAAATCCCCTCTTAATGCCAACCACTGCTTCCTTAAATGTTCCGCAAAGTACAGAAGACATCAACCTCACTTCACCTATCAAGACTTTAAGCTTCTTTTTGTCTTGAACTGAAATAGATTAATAATATTTGGCATGGTTAATGGGAAAATTTTCTAAGAAAATACTGAACACTGGACATGAATATTTTATTTTAAAGGTGACCTGCACTGGAAGCACTTGAAGGAAGACTTTTGCTTTGTCATGCTTCAAGAGTGAAAATTACATTCCTTGCAGAAGAAAATTTTTGTAGCACAAACATGAGACGGTCTAGTCTGTTTTTGTGGGATCACAAACCAAGGTACTGAAACCTAAACAAACAAATGCTTAGTGTATTCTTAAAAGTTTATTTCTGTTAGGGCTTATTTATCAAAACTCAAAAATAAAGGTTTGTGAAACTAATATCAACTATTTCTTCTCTAATTAAAAAGCTCCCAAAATGCACAGCTTGTTCTATACTAACAAAGTCAAGTCCTTGCACAACTTAGTTCAAGCAGGTCCAACATCAGTGCCCGGCACTGTGGTCGTGACACTAAGACCTGCTCTTCACCATATTCACAACTCCTGCAGTAAAGACTGCCCCAAAGCCACCCCAGAAAATTTGGACAGTGCAGGAAAAAAAGAGAGGCAGGAAGCAGACCAGGGGAGTGGATCCAGCAGCACAATTACTCTAGTTCTCTAGGTCCCCTTTCAAGACGAAAGACTATGAAATATTGCTAACAGCTTTGAAACCTGAAAGACGACAAGATTATTTTCTCAGGAAAGGAAATATCTGCTGTCATTTCTTGGACAGTTTTCTCCTCCCTTTGTATGTTATTTTCAGAGTAAACTTAATGCTGGACTAGCAACCTTGGAGACCAAAATACTTTGCTCAGCTACAAGATCATAGGTAAGGGTAATGCAAACTTTCCCATCACACTTTGCAAACGACATCTGACCCTGAAACCGAGATGTCCAAGTCATCAGTATGTACAGCTTCTAAGGCATGGCCCTGCCAAAGCTTTAATATATGAACCTTCAACACAGCCCACTGCAAAGTTTTCTTCCAAAAGAAAAGACAGAGGTTAAGTCCCATGTCAGCCAAAAGAACTGGCAGGTGCTAGCTGCCTTCAGTTTCCAAACTCAATCAACCAGATTAAGAAATCTCCAAAAAGCATCATGGTGGTTTGCTATAGGATTTGGATTCTTTATCTTCCCAAAGTAGCATGGATCAACATCATTAAAAGCCCTTTATCTAGCAATTAGAAAATGAGTATCAGAGAAACATAAGTAGCTTATGGTATGTGGAAATAAAGATTTTTGTTTATATGAACAGACTTCCCATAGTTTAACTTAAAAGACAATGAAAAGAAAGCCCATTTCTTAAATTTAAATGATCACTAAGTTACAGAAACAAATCAACAACCGCTGTAGTGCTCTGGGGGTAAACAGCACACCCAGTATCTAGCTCTTTCTGTTTCAGACAGGAAAAACACGTTAAATTACCAAATCTGCAATCTTGAATCAAGACTTCCAGCAAATTTCCTCACTCAAAAGACAAGCACATTAATCTACAAATCAAAGATCCAGGTTGTGTGCATCACATTCCCAGTGACACATATGAGTTAACAATACTCCTACAGACAGAATGCTGTATTAATAGGATAGCAACAGTCACAGATAATGGATTGCATTTGAAGAGAGCAGCATTCAGAAAGTTACAATATATATTAAAAGCTACAAGAAAAAGAACTATTGCAGTACTAATGCAAAGAGCCAACTTCCCAAGACCAATTCTGCCAAACTGAAACAGTGACAGGCTAAGGCAGCCGTGCAAATTCATCAGCATGCAATGCAGAACGCAATGCTTGGTATTTCCATGTCCCTTTTGTTCAGATATCTCATTAATTCACGCTTTAAGATGCCCTTTAATTTGCTGACTGTAGTGACTTCTTGTCTAGTAACTTTCTTACTGGTCATATTAAAAATATAATGACTGTATCTGGAGTGTCACTGGAAATGGAGTTTGCAAATCCCTGAAAAGAAACATACCCTATTGACCCTTTAGTGCTGTTTGCCCGGACGCACGTCACTATGATGCAGTCTTTCTCTCGTCCCTGGAATGCATCCACTGTGTCCACTTCTCCTGGGCTGTTGACGAAAGAATTAGCAAGCTGTTAAGTTAGATGAATTTTTAAGCAACACACCAATGCAAAGAGCCTAAACACTATCCCTAATGACCATCTGTCAAAATAACACAGAGTAAATTTTTTCTTCAGTATATGAAAAGACTCGGTATATGAAACTAAAGCTAAATTTGCTTTTCTGAGGCCAGCATCACTGTTAACAAGCTGTTCAGGTCCATATATCTTGGAATTTTAGGTTTTGTTTTAAATCAACTTTATTCAGAACAGCAATATAATCAAAGCACATACCCAAGTAAGAAACAGCACAAGGCCATGCACCTTTTAAGCGAAAAGCTTGCATGACACCTTTGAAGGCATGACTAAGCACACGTTTTGGTAGTACAGAAAAAGTTTGAGAGTTTTGGCCATTATTTTAAGAGGATAAACAAAGGACTAAGATGCAAGAGCCAAGTCCCATATGATATCTCATGGTTTCTTTACCTGTTATTCTTAAACACTCTGTCCAGTTGTTCTTGAATTTTCCTCTTCTGTGCGCTGTAAGGGGTAATTATTCCAATGCGACGAAGACCGAGATCTTTCCTTTTTTCTTTAATTGTTCTAATTAGTTCCATCACCAGCTTCACTTCCTGAGGATTACTAAAAGAGCTGAACAAGACAGAAAGGACACATTTCAGAAATGCATTTGATAGCTCCTTCAGATTCAACACTTCAGCCCAATTTGTAGGGGGATTGCCAGCCAAAGCCCCTGTCTTGAACTTTTGCAGCCTCCCTCACATAGAGGCTCAAATGGCCCTGAGAAGGGGCTAACAAAGAGAAATGTCAGCAGTGAAAGGCTGGACTTAACATTCCCTTAAAACTACATAGCTTTTGTTACAGAACAGGCAAGAGGGAGGACTGAGCCTGCCACCTTCTGGCATTACCTCAGCACACAGCTGTGAAAGGAAAGTCACTGATAAAAAAAATAAATTGGGAACTCAAACTGTTACTAGAGTTAGCAGAGACTGTAGGCATTCACTGGCATCTAGCAGATAGTCAAAGCAGGATCAAAAACAGCTTCAGATTAAAAAAAAACCCAAAAACATTTAACACATGCTTTTAGTAAACAAGTTTTTTGCAAAATTAAATCAAGTTGAAAATGCAGCTGTGGCTACTTAATGCATATTGGGAACAATAGAGGACACAAGACAACTCCTCTGCAGGTTAATTAATTCTAAGCAAATCTAAAACTTGGCAGAGTAGAACGTTGAACTTACTCATTGTCTCGCTCCTCATGACCATCTCCTACATCAAAAATAAGGTAGGGCTGGAATGGCCACTCTGAAGAACATCTGTTCTCTTCTGTTGCTCTGTAAATAACATTTTTATCACCAGGTAACCATACAAAAATTCTGAGAACTTATATTTCACTATTTACAGCATGGTTATCAAACACAAGCAACTTTCAGATTTTTTTCCAGAGTCCTTAATTTTCACTGGTACCTGCATATACTGAGGCCTGAAAATGAACTCTAAGCAGTAAGTCTGCTCCATTTTAAGTGACCTAATGAACTTATGTATCACAGCCAGCACCAGCATGAGACTGAGTGCAAGTTTCCTTCCATTAAACATCTTCCCCTCCCCACAACCTCAATAATTTTTAGACTCAAATGAATATCCTGATACAAAAAAAGCTTCTTTGAAAAACCCCCTGCTCAGAAAGGAGAACAGAGCGCTACCCACCTGTCAGTCCTTAGAGTCCTGCCATAAACATAATTGGATGGGAAGAGGCAGATGTCAGGGTGCATCCTGTATTGCACAGTCAGCTGCACAACTGGCAGGCTGCGTAAAACATTATTCCGCACTTGCTCCTCCAGGTGTCTGTGCAGGCGTGCCATCAAGGACTGGTCGTAGCCATATTCCCGAGCTTTCTGCCAGAAGCAAAACATGAGATTGACTTCTGGGGAATTAGGTACAAAATTTACAACACAAATTTCTTTTTGGATTTAAAACTATTTGGAATTTTCTTTTAAATTTATAAATCACTGACAAAATGACAACTACTTGCACTTCCATCTTCTATTTGTGTGTTATTATTTCAGTAAGGATCACCTGCAAAAATCTGAGTTTTTGTCAGTGCAGTCTTTAACAAGACAACTTTCCCTTGTGAGACACATCGTTAAATTTTTAAATATCAACAACAATGAAAAGCAAGTTCTTGCAGGTGGGATCTTGTTAAACAAGCACACAGCCTCCAGATTATCCACCCTTCTCAAGAAGCCAGTCTGGTTTTCCTTCTTTCTTTATTAGACGTTTAAAACAGTCCTCCTTACTGCTGGATACAAGAAAGTGCTCCATTATGTTCATCCCTAGAACACATCCACAGGGTGAGGAAGTCCCCATACAAGCAGGTAATCATCATCCTCCATTCCTTAAGGAATGTGACACTGCACTCACACACATCTCTGTCAGCTTTATTCACACATTTGGAGGCAGTATTGATATGGTCTCCACATCACGGAGACTAAACTTGGCAGGGCAAAAGTTGTTACCTGATACACACTGTGATCTGACATCGCAGTGTCTTTTTTCCTTTTATATATTTTCTATATATATTGTTCTTATACTATATTCACGATACATAATGGAAAAATATAGTTTGATGACTTACTACTGATTTTACAGTAGGAGGTAGCTGTCTGGGATCTCCAACAAGGACAAGTTTATTGCAGCGATGAATCAGTGGAATCAGTGTTTCGACCTCACAGGACTGCCCTGCCTTTTGTATATGCAAACAGGACAAAACGTAAAAGTTGTAAGCAAAACAATGGAGGGAAGTATGTTAGATCTCCTTTAGCAGAGCCAGAACAACTCAGAGATGCTTTTTAAGTCTTCTAAAACAAACAAAAACACCAAGAAAAGGAGAGTAAAAGAAGGATTTTTTCCCTAATAAAAAGAACTCCAAGCAGATTTATTGTTAAATATGCAGAGCTCTCCAGACAGACAAAGATATAACCCAACCATCTGGAAATCTCTACAGCAAGAACCACATTTTAGCCATGATTGTTAAGTAAAAGCTGTCATTAAAGCACCAAACCACTCAGAAAAAGCAGCAATTAGCAGTTATTCTTTCCTCTTATGGCTCTGCATGGCAGGACAGGCTGGTTACCAGCTAAAAGATGGGGATGGGGCAGTCGAGCCACTATATATGACGCCACCAGCCAATTACACGTAGCTTAAGCAGAGAACAAGGTAGACCTTTAGAGATGGAACATGCTGTAGGGTTTAAACAGATTTACTGACCTCATCCACAATGACACAGCTGAAAGGATCAAGTCCTTGCCTCGAAAAAGCAGATTCCAGCAGATTTCCTCCACTTGTGCTCAGCGTGCAGCAGATGATATCGGACTCCAAGATAATATCCACCTGTACCTTCTGAGAATGGCCCCGAACCTTCAAGCACAACAGGACACCATGCCCACTTTTAGCTTTCTTGAACCACTTTAGAGCAATTTCTAGCTGCCAAACAGATCATGCACAATGCAACATCCCCATGAAACTATCTCCATTATTACAAGTGAAAGTAACAAGGTGGCTTTACCGAGGTGTTACTCTTACTTTGAATTACAGATCAATGCCACTGAGGTGGCAAACTAGAAGTAAGTATTCCCTTACCTCTACAGCTGTGCAATCTAGACACAGTACTGTGAGCACAGTTTAGCTGGCCATCCCATTTGTAACGCCAAGCCTCCATGACCATTAAAGGTCAGCGTATTTTCATTAACGATGAACCTTCAATCATGGCATGGTTCATGCTGCTCAGCCTTAATTACTGGTTTTCCCATCAGTGCTTACTTCCACTTTCAAATCTATCTCTTTCCACACACGCACAAAAATCTTCCAGCTGTTGCTTTACTTAAAAACATTTGAAAAGTATTTCAATACCAGTAGGACTGTAAGGGGCATGAAAGTGGTGATGAAGACACATCCTAGAACATGAGGGCATGTACATTTCTACTACCTTCTGCCACATTTTGTTTAAAATTCGCCCTTAACTGTAAGTGTGAATATTCCCATCTGGTTTGGTTTTCTGGTTTTTGGGGTTTTTTTTGTTTTTTCAATATGCAGACAGAGTACACCTGGATTTCACACCAGGATGTCTACAACTTACACAGCTTATGACCTTTATCTCTCTACTACTCTATAAATACTCCCAGACACATCAAAACCAAATCTCCACCACAATTAACGGATATCAAGAACACAAATAGATTAGCTGAGGTTTATCAAAAAGCTGTCTTTAAGAAAAATTCCTACCTCCTTTAGCTGAGAAGCAAGCTGTTGTCTCTCCTTTGAAAGTCTGCCAATTTCATCATCCAACATTTGACTCTAGATGGCAGGGGGAGAAACCACAAATACCAGGAATTAACACCTTTCCCATAATACCTTTTTTCCTCCCTTACCCTAATTCATTTCCTAAACATATAGGCTCATTCAGACTGTATTTTAATAACAAACATGTCTGAAAAAGCTGATCAGTTTCTTAAAAAACAGTCAACATATTTAGACTTTCCACACACAATATTACCCTTCACATTTCTGTGCAACTGGAAAAGTGGTTTATCATCAGAAATCTGTAATTTGAGCACAAATGCCAAATTTTTAGGCTAAAGAAAAGGAAAACTTGAAGTGCAACACATATCCCAAAATTTTGGTTTGCCAGGTATCCAGTTAAGCAGAGCTTTGAAGTGCACAAGTTAAACCACTAAGTTCTATAAAAATGGTTACACTGGTGATAGAACCAAATGATGATTACTGAACACCAGAGCAAGAAGTGGCACAACTGACCTGCTGAAAATACCAGTATAAATAGACAAAAAAAATCCAGATGGAAAGTTCTTCATTACCTTTCACACTGCTAACCAACATTTCCATTAGTTGAAAAAGCAAGCAAAGAGACAGTTACTGCTCAGAGATGGCATTAAAAGGAATAGTTCTTTACTCTTGGGATTCAGTTATAAATACAAAAAGCCACACAAACAGGATTAAAAATGCTATTATTTTACCACCTCCCTCTTCTCACATCTGTGCAGGGCACGCTGACGAGACAGCATGTCCAACTGTTGATCCAGAGCTTCTTTTTTCTTCTGAATATCCTGGTCACAGTCAGCTGGCTTTCGTTCTATCATAAAGCAAAGGAAAACATTCAGGAGGTATAGAAAAGCTATGTTACTATAACACTTGCTCCCAGTTATACATCTTAACTTACAAAGAAAAAATAAACTTTTTTTTTAACTTCACATTTTGCCTTTTTCTATTGAGGTCTGGTCTTATAAAACAAGGATAATGAGACTTGGTTCCGACTGTAGCTCTCAAATGCTTCACAGCCACATTGCTTAAAAACGATGGCTTTTAACATGCATTTATTATAATTTCTTTAAAACAACAACAAAAAAAAAGAAGTTGGCTTGCTTATTTCTTTGGTTTTGCTTAGATTTTAGGCCATACGTAAGCTGACATTTTCCCACTAAGGCTGAGAAAAACAATGCTTATGAAGCACTGTTGCAGAAACCTTTCACCAGATCTTCCTTCTTAAAGAACACAAAACCCAAGTGTAAAACATCACCAAGCTGTTAGATGACTAAAGAAGATGAAGAAGACTGAAGAAAAGTCTGGTTTGCATGCTACTTACTCATTCTATGTTCAACTTGCTTATCCAGGCTAAATCCCCGGACTTCGCTGTTGATTGCTTTTTCAGCACCAAGTCGCACTAATTTGATATCCCCACAATTTCCTGTTTACAAAAATCAGAGTCAAAATAACTTTGGACTGTTGCAATCATCTCTGCACTTTCGTGTGAAAGAAAAAAAAATTGAACATCACAGATATCAAACAAGGCTTTTCCTTTTCTGCTTTTTTTAAGGGTTTGCAACAATTTACTTGTACTTATCTAAACGCAGTACAAAATTTCAGCAATTCCAAACTGTAAAAAAAAGATGTTCCTACGTTTTAGTGGTGGCTAACAGTTAAAAATGTTATTCTGAATTAACAGAACCATCTCTTATTCTCAGGCTTCTTTATGAAATCTGTAAGCTTTAGATAAGTCAAAAAATTACTGAATACTACCAGTAATGCAGCTGGTAAGTCAATATCAAATTAACATTTGGCTACAATGCAGATTTTTTTTCCACACCACACACTAGATACCTTGCTCAGAATTCATCTACTTTGTATTATTCACAAACTAGGAGGAGGAGGGGAAAAAAAAAAAGTGAGAAGCTCTGATACATCAAAAATTTCATCAGTCTGTTTAGCAGGATCAGCAAAGTCTGATTTTATTCAAAACCAAGGTAATGGTCTTGGGTTCAAATCTTTAAGCAATACTTAAAAACTAGGGAACTGAAACTAACACTATGAGGAAAGGATCAATGTCTATATAAAGTGACTTAAAAAACCCATAATACACCTTTTAGAAAAGCACATTAAAATTAATAATAACATGAGGATGTACCAGTCATGTTCTGCAAGAGAAAAAAGCTGCTTAGAGTAGCATGGAAGTATTATATATATGTAATAATCTGTTTCAGTTTCTCCCTCAGGTTTTGGCTATTTAACATATAAACAGAATTTTAAAATAAACCATACCCAGAGGCTCCTGTCTGTTTTGGCATTTTTCCTTAAATGCAATGATGATCTTTTTCATGAGTTCATCAACAGCAGCATTTGATGGTGCACAAACTAGGAAACGGTTGGGCTTTATCTTGGAATTTGTTTTTTGAGTTCCTTTCTCATTCCTCGTGTTCTGGAGATTAATTAACAACAAATCAAAACAGGCTCTTAGATTGTTCTTATTTGTGATTTAAAAGTACACTCATCTTAGCACGTAGAGTATAGAGACTTGCACTTTAATATCTCTTAAGGTACGTCTTACGTTGAATAACAACAGGTCAAATGTATTAGTACTATTTGCATAAACTCCCTTCAACAACGATGTACTTGATGAATCTACTGGATACTAACATAAAAACCACTAAATGGTAAAGGCCAAATAACATTCTTTAATAGATAAAAATATTTAGGTTTTTTTATACTAGTGTTTATACTACTATTTGTGCATGTTCTCTTGATTTTACTTTACGTTCCACAGAATAAGTGTTTTCCAAGATGCCCAAAAGGTATTATTTCCACCTTTACACCTTATACAGTACAGATTTAATTAAATCCACTTAATGAATGACACCCCCAGTAATTAACAACACTACGCTTACACTTAGTTTAAGCTATCACTGACTTCAGTTGCAAAACCAAACAACAGCACATGGCAATCACATCACACTCACTTCTCTCAAAATATGAGACAGAAGTCCAACAATAGTTTTTGATTTCCCTGTTCCAGGTGGTCCATGGATGAGGCAGATCTTGGGAAGCCCCGGATGTTGCTTTACCATGGCATAAGCTGTCTCAATGGCTCTCTTTTGACCTTCATTGTATTCACTCCTATCCAATGCCTGGAACAGACAGCGGAAAAGCTAATTAATTACTTAATGTTGATCAAACTTTCCATGTTTAGTTTATTTATTTTCAGAATGTCCCCCACCCCTCTAGTTATGACTCAAAAACTTGAACGACAAGGAAGCTTGATTCTAGGTTTGCCCTAGATGCACACCCAATCCTCATTCGAAAGCTGTTAATTAAAGTTTCGTTTACTATACAACACCTTCATTTTCCATTAACTTTTCCATACTACACCTTATTTCCTGAACAGATACCTCTCCAGTAAGGAAAAAAAAACTGAAAGCTGTTTAAAGTGCACTACTAGTATCTATGTCAATACAGCAGAAACACCTGAGCAAGTTCAGACTCGTCTCTATCCCCTGATCAACCAACTCGGAAAAGCCTCGGTGCTTTTGAAAGTTGTCTACACTTGGTCATCTCAAAAAACCAGCACGCAAAATCAGTTTCACTAAACTCATGAGATCCAGATGCCCGCTTTGTCACCCCTAACTATCACTTCTAGCTGCAGGACTTACGGCACTTTCTGAAGCTAGAGGCAAATCTCTGGGACAGAAGTCATTGTAACTTGGGTTTATGATGGGTTTAGCCAGGGGACTCCTGCTCAATAGTAGCAGACCTCTGAACATGCGGCGTGTGGTCACCAGGGAGCCAACCACCACACACTTCACTTGCTTATTTATGAAGAATGACAAATTGCCCCGAGTTTGCACAGAAAGATGACAGACGGTATGCTTCTCCTTTTGTCCTATTAAAAGGGAGGAGATTAAAAAAAAAAAACCACAAGTTGTTAATTCAAAAAATACCAAATTTGTTAACTGAAAGATATTCAAACAGGTCACTCAAAGAATTCACCAGAACCAAGTGCTGCCATCTACAAGGGAGCCAACAAGTAATTCCTGCAAGAAACCCAAACACCCTCCCACCTCCCAGAAAATCCCAAAACCAAGGAGAAAAAAAAAAAAAACAACAGTGCTCTGTAAGCATCAGTTTCTGCCTTTTCACAAAGCTTCTAGCATAGAACGGACACACTGCAGTGGAAAACCATCCCATTTCCTCTTATGTAAGCGGTATATTACAACTACCAACAGCCAGCCATGACAAAGCATGTCATATTATCAAGAAGAAACACAATTTTATTTCAGCCCCATTTACTTACTAGTTAAACAGCCAGACGCACGAGAAAATCGTGTCACAAGACCAACGTGACTCATGATATGGTCCTTCATCTCACTTTCTTCCCTAAAGGTGTCTTTTTTCTTTTGGACCACCAAAAAGATTAAGTCATCCTCCTTTGGGTGAAGCTGCCTTGCCAAATCACTTTCTTGAAAATGAGCTACCCAAAACACATTTTAAAATTAGAACATTAAAAGGACAATAGTTACAATTACTTTGACTACAGAAGTACTATGATTAACATATTGCATATACTTCAGTAACACCCACCTCTTAACTTCTAAAGCTATTAAAAGCTATAGCAAAAGACTATGAAGAGTTTTAACTCCATTCTGAAGACTGAACATAGCACTGCACAAAAATAGAGCCAGTCAAGGACTATTTTATTTACCAAAAGAAGCTGAAACAATATCCCAAATGAGATGGAAAGTATTTTAACAGCAATCAAGTAACTTTTTGTACTGAACACTTAAGGCACAAAGTCCCTGCAAAGTATTTATTTCTGCTGCATGCATTCTGGAAAACTGCAAATTCAAGATCCTTTCTGTATTTAAAGTAAATGAAAAAGATTTCTACCTGTAAGTCCTAGCTCATTGTAAGGCATTGTCTACTGGTGTAGTGAAGAGCATTTAAAAAACCAAACAAACAAATACCTCTTACCTGTAAAATCTGCTCTATTCAAGTCAGCACAGAAGTTCTGTAAGTAGAAGTAGTAACTCTTCTCTTTTCCTCTCTGGTTTTCTAACCATTCATCTGCCAGCTACATGTTGGGAAGTAAAAGCTAAATAAAAATACTTTGAAGGGTTTAGTGTATCAGAAGAAGAGCTTATCAGCACTCAAAGGGCAAACATACTAATCAGCAATAAAAGAAAGCTAACATACTGTTAAATACAAAACATCAAAGAGCCTCACCCACTTTTTTAATATATACATACACATTACATACAAACACATACAGGAAACGAAAGCACTTCCTCCCTACATACCCCCCTATTTAATGTACTTCCTTATAAAGCTCTTCAAAACAGATGCGGGCTCACCCTGATTGCATTTTCACCTTAAAAAACCAGTATTATCCTGGTATTGACTCAATTTTCTACCTTATTTCTATAGGGGAGTGATGCAATGACAGGACTTTAAAGCATACAGAGTTTAATTGAAGGAACACCGCGTTTTCTCACCACTGAACTATTCAAGTTAAGCTGTTTGGGAAAAAATACGTCTCAGACTAACCTACCCTCTCACATAAGTTCCCAACATAAATGAAAACATTACATTCTTATCCTCTTTTTACAACCCTGCCATTGAAAGACCTCCGTTTCTTAAACAAAGATTTCTGGTTTAAGCTGTATATGCTATAAAGAAAGAGGAACCACCTCCTTCCTCTTGCATGCTATTGTGGATGCGCACAAAAAAAAAAAAAAAAAAAAAAAAAAAAAGCTGTGCTGAGGTGAGTAGTACTAACAGTTCCCGATCTTAAACATCACTGTCTAGGTTACTTCCCCCAAATCATTCCTCTACTCAGATCTGTGTCTGAACATTTTCAGAAGGCAAATAGAGGACATAAACCAGCTTTTAATCTCTTGGTAAAATTTACTAGGGTTTATGAAAACAAACCAAGAGGCAGAGAGCTACTTACTGTTTCAAAGGCATTTAGCATCATCAAGGGGAAAAACGTATTAAAATAGTCATTGTATCCCTGAAATTGGACAGGAACAGAGGCTATTACAGACTGCAGGAGATTATTCGGAGATCCAAACTGGCTGGACTTTGCAAACATTTCGTAAGTCCACTTCAGGACTTCATTAACAAAAATGCTATAATCACGCTGCTGAGCACCAAGAAAGGAAGAACTGTATGGTTCTTGGGCAGGCCTTCTGGAAATATCTGAAGCATTGTAATTTTGCCTATTTTGTGGCTGGAGAACGTTATTAGAACTACGGGGTTGAGGTACATTACTGAAACTCGGCAACTTGCACGTTGGATTTCCTGTTGGTACAGCCTTTGCACTTGGTGGCCTGACCACCGCTGGTTTTGCTGCATTCACTTTGCTTTTTGAAGCTGGCGGTAGCTTTTTAACATCTTCGAGATCCTTGCTGAAGGCTGCATTCCGTGAAGAACTTGCGGTGCTGAAAATTTTGGTAGTGGAAGGTTTTCTTGCTTTAGAAGGTGTCAGGAGAGGTTTGGCAAACAAGTGATCTGTTTCTGAGCTGGTGGCTGAATGCTTACTACAGTACTCTCCCGTTTTTTCCACTTTTTCCATACAGTCTTTGTCCTTACATTTCACACTAGTCAAGGATTCATTCTGCTGAAGGTTTTCAGCAGTATGCATTTCCTCTGTTTTTTTACTAGCTCTAGTAGTATCCTGAACACTTTCCTCCTCGGAACATAATTCCATATCCACAGGATCTAACTGAGTTAAAAACAGATCATCATCATCATCTTCACTGTTTCCAGTTGGTTTACACTCATTTTCTTTTGAAGTTGTCTTCTCACACGCAGGCTGAACAACGCAACCTTTTCCTGAAGGTTCATCTTTATCATCTCCAACAAGCACAGCAGGAGAGAGACTTGAACCTGTAGGTACAGGAGGAACCCTCCCACCGCTATCCTCCGATTTTCTGCTCAAGTCTGAAGAACTAGGCCTTTTAGAGACACGTGTCTCCTCCTCCACAGAGAGGCTTTCAAACTTTCTCTCACTGGCAGAAGGACAAACAGCCTCCTCCCTTTTTTCCCCTCTTTGGTTTTCAAGAGATCCTTCAACAGATGCCCGTTCAAAACTTTTAGGCTTTTGTTTCATAGATTTTGCATCCACTTTGCTAACTTTCTTGCTTCTACTCTCAGAACTTCCTGCAGGATTTTTCACCCTGACATTTTTTTTGGGCCTTGTCTGCCTTAAAAACTGAAGGTCTTGGCAGGCTAGCAATTTTTTATTATGTTTTACAGACAAATTCTGAGGAGCAATTAGTTTTGTCTTCTGTTTCTGTGCAACTGCAACTCTCCCTGCAGCTTTACCGTAGCTGCGCAACTGAGCTAGGCTATCTAAGGAGCGCTGGGATAACTCAAACGCTTTGCGGGGTGCCTTCTTCAGACCGAGCTTTTCTACAGTTGATGCTGGTGCAGGACACTGACGAACTTTCCTTGGAGGAACCACAGCAGGTGTTGACCTGCAAGGTTGAGAAGTTTTTGATGTACTTTGAAACAGTTTTTTATTTTGTGATGTTTTAAGAACAAAAGGTTTTTTAGGACTTCTCTGAATAGTTCTTGTTACCTTAGATTTTGCTATATTCTTCCGTGAGCTTGCGCTGTTTTTCTTAAGGGCCAACTTTGAAGCTAATGACATTTGAGATGTAGATGCTCTGGGTTCAGTCAATTTTGAGCCCAGGGTGAAGTCTTTAGCAACAGTACCTTTGTCTGCAACATTCTCCAGTTGACCTTTCGCAGTTCCCGTACTAATTGATTCCTGCAATGTTGAATTAGTTACTTCTTTTGTATTATCACCTTCTTTCTGATGAGAAATATTTTCTATTTGCTCTTCTACCAAGTTTGTTGCTTCTTCCATGGCAGCATCAGTTATGTAATACTCATCATAACCCCATTCATTTGTGTGATCGTTCAGTAAACCATCTGAATTACTGCTATCAACCGATGTTGAAACATTAGCTTGCTTATACTCTTGAGTTGCTTCCATAGCATACGCTTGAGTATCTTGCCAAACGGAAAAGACATCAACTTCTGTTTCAAACTCAAAGTACTGAGACTCACAGTCTTCCAGTGATAAGGGAGAGCTTGGTGCCTTTGATTCTATTTTGGTATCACTATCAGAAATACAGCTGGAAGTTGAAGGCTGCTTTTCAGGACACACATTTTCATTCATTTTTTTTGTTTCTTCCTCGTCAGCCACAAATTTTTCTTCATCAGAAGAGTCTGAAATTATAATGACTTGATTTTCAAGGCAATCTTTATCACAGTGAGACTTAGTACTTTGGCCATCACTGGAAGATCTTACTGCACCTTTCACTTTCCTTTTAATATCACATATATTATGATGTACTGAGCTTTCTTGGCTTGAATCAAGGGAAAAATTGACACTTTTGGCATATGCAGCTAAAGATAACTTACTGAGATCTCTATCAACCTGGGAGTCTGTTAAAGTATTACCTTCAGAAACCATCTTCACCAAATCCTCCTCTTTCTTCCCTACTGAATTGTTTTCTCTCTTGAAATATTCTGAAAATTCAAACAACCTGTCGCTTGATTCACACTTCATTGACAGTGGCCTGATCCGAGAAGCAGGGTGGGATATATCCCTCTTGTTTTCAGAGCTAGATGGAACACAGCCATTTGCTGAAGTTTTATCCATATAAAACGTCTTTGAAATTCGACCTTTACAGTCATATTTAACCAAGTCATTTAAATTAAGCTGTTCCTGGTCTGAAGTTTGCATGTCACTGTCTCTCTTAAACACAGACTTAAACAATGAACTCGATTTTTCTTCCATGGATACTTTTTTCAGTAAGGTGTCACTAACCCCTGAAAGCAAAATACTGTCATCTTCATTTTCCTGCATACTGTGGTCAGTTTTAGAGGAACTAAAGCAACCCAGTGGCGTTTCTTTTGATATCTGTTTAGTGGGGACCAGTCTGGACTGAAAAGCACTGTTGACACTTTCCTCCTGGGCACTTTCACAACTCCTTGAAGATGGAATACCAACAGAGACTTCATTTTTACACACAGTATTCAATCCCTGATGTTTATGACAATCTTTGCTTGTACACAGATAGCCAGTGCAAAACTTAGGTTGTTCTGCCTCCGCTTTTGAAGCACTCGTTGCTAAACTGCAGTTTTTCAAGTCATGTAGCTTCACTGGTTGTGATTCTTTTAAGGGCCATTCAGTTTCCTTTAACTTGTTTTTCAAATTTGTGAGTCTATGCACATCTACTTTAAACTTTGAAGAGGAACTGGGAGACATATTACTTTCCTGCACACCTGAGCTGTAAATGTTTTCTGGAGAACCAGTACGAGTTTGAGCAGCCAGATGCATTGGTGTTATGGGACCTACTTCACATTTGTTTTCCAACTCTCCGCCTCTTCTGAAATCTGAATGCTGGGCATTTGGATTAAAACGTTGATTATCTGTATCGCATTTCCCTGCCACAAGATCATTGTTCCTATTTTCCTGAACCTTCCCACATACTTTTGTCACCGAAGAGTTCTGTGGGTAGACATATTCCTGAGTTGTTGAGTCATTAAGTTCCTTTTTAATATTCATCAAGAGTCCTTTTGTGGATGTCCCAGATCTTGAACTTTTAGATGCATCTCTACATTCCTCTTCCCAGGTACTCTTTCCTTCAGGGCAAGGGTTCTCCTGACAATGTCCATCTCCGCCTTCCTTCAATGTGGCAGCAAATGGTGACCAAAGGTAATCTCTGCTATGCACATTCATCTTGCACTCATCACCGTATGCACTCTTCTCTTGCTTTATAGAAACAGGAGGTGAAGTTGTAGAATTTGCATTGTTTCCTACAGGCACAGAGGTATTCAATGCTCTGTCCCTCATACTTTTTATAACTTGCTTTAAACTCACTTGTAATTCCTGGGTTTCCTGGATGTTCAGCTGCCAACCTAAAGACATATTTCCTCGCAGAAGAAGATTGAGTTTGTCAAGGTATTTCTTGCAAAGAGCGTGCTGCCCAATTTGATAGCCTTCTTTAAGAAGGCTGCGGATCAGCTGCACACAGGCGTGCTGCACAGAGTTAGAAGCTTGTAAAGATACTGTTGCTGAACCTCTCAAACAGTGTCCAGATGCTTTTTCAGTGCGCCGTGTAAATGCTATAGCTGGAAGCTTAGCACATCTCACCACTGCTTCCACCCATTCTTGGGAGCTAATCCATAGCAAATGCAGGCACTTTTTATTTCTGTGTAGTTCAATAATGGACACCAAGATCAGGAGAAAAAATTCCGAGATTTTGTCACACTGCTGGATTCTTTCATTAAGAATATCTTTGATTTCCGAGCAGAGGTAGTGAATGACCTCTACTATATACGCTACACCCAAGTCCTTGAGATCCATAAGCGACTGTACAAAAGGGATGAACCACAGAAACATGCTGTCATGGACACGCATATCTCTGCCAATATCAGACTGAAGCACATTGGCCAGTGTCTGCATATCTTCATACATGTTGGGGCAGTATTCTGGACAAATGGCGGTCTTCCATCCAGAATCCTGAAAAACAAATTCGCCACACATCATCCTCATTATGCACATCTGCACAGTTTAATCTGCCAGGTTTTTTTCTAGCCCTAAAGGTTACTTTTTTGCTGACATAATTTAGCCCCAGACAACCTAATATACATTTAAAGCCTTTGAAAGACATTTCATAAATACAATGCACCAACAGCAAGAGAACACACTCACAAATGTTTCTTCTACTTTATAACAAGAAGAAAATGGTGCCATTTTGGAGCACGGTCTAACATTTGAAAGTACATCAATGCATACCTCATTACTCTGTACTCTAGTTTAGAATACTGAGAAACAAAAAGTAAAATACAAGAACTCAATCAGCAACTTTTCTTTTAAATTGAATTCAGAGTTTTTATTGAGGTACCAATGCTTGTTTCAACCTTGATACAAATTCTTGGGCTTTAATACCATCTCTGCCTAATTCACAAACACATTCTTCATTCCTCTTACAGCCTGAAGTACCAGGCAAACAAGAGGTGACCACACTGGCTGCTATTTAAGGCACACAATAGTGATAGACATTACTTAATATTTTTTCTTTACAACATTACTAGAAAGAACAGAGTATCCTCCCCTCCGTATTTCATAGATGGTTTAAACTGACAGTGCCATTGACTGACCAGAGTTTGAAGAATACGGAAATGAAATATTTTTTAATACCTTTTGAGGCCTTTCTGGGTTATAACCGTAAACAATCTGACTGCAAGTAACCATGTCATCACCATAGTCTGACTCCGGTTCAGATTTTGTCCTAAAAAGAAACACAAATCATTACAGACTCCACACAACTACACCAAACTATAAGAAAGTCAAGTGGCCAACACACAGATTTCACTTTTCAGATACTGACCACGTGACCACTAGAACTTGTTAATGATAGAACACACCTATGAAAAGATACCATATTTAACATTGCAGAGCTTGATCTATCCTGCTTGTAAGAGGATAAAATCCTCTTGTGTGTGTATAAAAATACTGAACATTTAAGACACTGTCACTCAAAGTTGATTAAAAGATTGGAGTGCCAATTTATGTAACAAATTTCTGTTCCCACAGAAGCTGTTCCTAGACTTCCCAGCAGCGTACTAGGAACCGCTTCTGCACTGAACAAGCACCTTACCTACCTAATGAACTTTCTTCTCAATACTGACAATATTGTCACTCAGCAGTAATTCAAAACCTCCATTTTATCTTAGGATATAAGTGTATGAAAATAAAACAATTCAAAAGAGTATCTGATGCCTGCTATGAGTTTTAAAGCATTTATTTTCAGCAGTTCACTATGTTATCCAAACTATTAAAAGCCATGAGTCTCACTTTATTACTTTCCCTGAAAGGAGTACATTCAGAAAAAGAATAAAACTTTTAAAACCATGCAGTATCATTAAGTAAATATAATCTTGAGAAATATTTAAAACTTAACATGAGCTAAAAGTAAACTCAAATCAGCTGTCATCTGGAAGTACAATAAAATCTAAAACTATGTCATCACACTCTGGAATTCCCATAATTTTACCAAGAGTCTCAGACATGACAATCTTCCTTAAACTTAAGTGTTAAGTTGGTTATAGCACTACATAAGCACTAAACAGTCAGCAGCCTTCATGATTCAGGAAAAAGTCCTGAAAAGTGCAATAGACATCATAGTAGTCAAAAAGAAGTGAGCATGTATTTTTTGAAAGAACCTCACAATTTTAGGGGATCTACTTCACATTTTCATCGCTTGACATTGGCAACATCTGATTTTTTAACTTGCCATCTCCCTCCCCCAAAACAAATTAAGGCAGCACTGACAATAAAACCAAGACCAAGCTACTACACTACCTGGCATTAAAATGATAAAACTGTTCTAGTCTCTTAATAAAACTGACCTCTTAAAGCTACTGCGTATATTTTTTATTTCATTGTTGTAGCTTGCACTGTTAATAATGGTTTGAAAGGCTTGGACAGGATCAATAAGCTGACCCCATACTTTAGATCCGAGCTGATCCAAAATAACCATGAAACAACGCAGCGCTGGCCAGAAGGGGTCGGTAGAATCATCTGAAAAATAACAGTAATACGGGGGAGAGGTGAAATGCAAGAGTCCTGCACATTCTCAGACTAAGCTGAAGTTGAAAGTAGTTGGTTTTAATTGATTTTTCTTAAATACTAACATAAAGATACATATTCTATTAAGTTGCAACTATACTTTTTAACCTGGAAAAAGAAAAAGGATAGAGTCAACCTTGCTTATCTATACAGACACTGCTCCTTACGCAGTCTTCCATCAACAGGAACCTGGATAACTATCGCTAACATTTCCCAACTCTATGAAAGCAATCCTTCCACACTGATTTTTGCAGTGCTGTTCTAAGAAGTGGGTACAACTTACACAGCTACTGCAATTTATACATCAAATTGAAGCTAGAAGCAATTGGTTTTCCTTCAAGTGTGTTCTTCCTTCTTCATATAAGGTAACAGCATATCCTCAATAAACATTCTAAGCTTATAAAGATCTAGTAATTTAAGAGGAAGCCCTGGTCTTGAGCTCACGTGCCACTCCTGAGTTTGTTTGAATGTCACTTTTCAGCATTTCTCAACATTGCCCAAATACTGTGCAATACTGGCCATCTTCCAGAAGATAAATAAGCCTCAGTTAAAATCACCTCAGCACTACACTACTCAGAATTCACTCAATTAACAAGGAAGTTTACTAAAGATGAAAAATAGGCTATGAACTGTCTTAATCTCAGTATCAGAACTAGTTACCAGCTGCTTCTTTCTCCATGGTGTGAAGTATAGACTGCATGAAATCATTTTGTTTGTCTGGACCCAGTAACAGGGAATCCAGAGCTTGTTCTTCCAGCACTGTTAGAAGCATACAAATCCCTAAAAAAATAAAATAAAATAAGCATAGTGTCCGTATATTTGCAAAAATGTGTTCTAATTTGCACCAAATCAAGGATCATTTCCCAAATGCCATTACCAATGTAACACTTGAGCAAAGAGATCAGCAGCAACATGAAACTAATTAAACACTACCTCACTGCTGCAGTTGTGCAGCGTTCAGTTTGCCCATTTGACACACTCCAAAATAAACAGCACCTATGAAATAGCAGAGCTCTGACCTGAAGGCAGCGCTTACAAGATGAGAGACACTACACATAAAAGTCCATTTCTGATGGTAAACACTCACCCAGCCAATAGTTCTTGTAGTTGGCAGTATCGTATAAATGAGATGGCAGAAGGATGAGTTTACCCTTTTCAACCACTGCAGAGCTGTAAATTTCTGGAGTCTCAAAAAGCCCCAACTCAATAACTTTGAACAAGCAAGTCAGCACTTCCTGTAAGTCATAGTAATCATCCCTGTCAACCTTCCCTAAATTCCTTGCTGTTAGGATGGCCCATCGATGAATCTAACAATTGAAACAAAAAAGTTACATATTAATAAAAAGAACAAATAAAAATCACGATTGCTACTACAAATGGGACAAAAGTGTATTTTCACTACAGTAAGGTCTCTTTAATTGCAACTAAGAGTTACTCTTTTTCCAAAATAGCCTTAGAAACACGCTTGCTACACAAGATACTGGTAACAAAGAAGTTAAAACTCAGAGTAATATATACAAATAAAACTCCCTGAGATTCATGTGACAAAGTAGCATCTGGTTTTGTACTTGTTTTATATTGTTTAAATGTTACTGACCAACATTTTCTAACTAGATAACTGTATACTATAACAACAGATGTTGTGCTGTTGGCACAGGACACTTGTCATTTCTTGCCTTGGTGGAATCATTCTCTGACCTACTGAGGAAACTTCAGAGTTTGAGCAAGTGTGAAGTACAATACTATCAAATTTTTTACTATTTCTTAAAGCAACTTGAAATTTTGTGCTGCATACTGGTGTTTAAGCCAGTCTTGGAAGCCAGACACAGCAAATTTAACCCAGCTCCAAAGTTGCATCAAATGAGGTGGGAAAGTGATGGTACGGACTCAATCTCCTGATATATAAACAAACTGTCCACTTGAGTTACAATGTGGTATTCCTCTGAGAGTAAAAAAAAAAAAAAAAAAAAGCTGCAGAGCTTTGAGTTGTCCCAGCACAGAATACACAAATCCATAAAAACACAACGTTGCCTCCTTGTAATGACAAAATTCAGTGACAATTAAAGGGCTTTTCAGAGGAAGTACACTGCTGAGCATCTCTTCTTGCAAGTAACTACACTAAACTCACTTTTTTAATTTTTAAGTCTCTGAATATTAGTAAAATATAAAAGAAAGAACAGGGAAGGAGAAGGGGATTAATACACTAAATTACAAACCCTGGCCCACTTGAAAATAATTTCATTTGCGAATACAGGGTATAAATTTACAGTTTGGTTGAACATTTGTAACTTTTGCTAAATGCAAACAGCAAACTGATTCTAGAAGTTGCTGCAAAAGCAGAGTCTTCTCTCCCTCAGCAAGAGTAACTATATTCCTACTGAAATCTCACTTATATACTCTCAAAGAAAAATACAGAAAATCAAATACTTAAAATTCTGAATGCTACTATTTTCATATTCTTGTTATTAAAAACAAGAATCTGTTCTGATGTGACTTAAAACCAAGTTTCAGTGGAACAGAAAAAGTAACTTACCACTTCATTTGGGTGTACCAAAAAGAGATAAATTCCTGGATATTTCTCAAAGACTTGAAAGGAGCTGTGACTTTGTTCCATTCTACAGAGCACTTCTACACACAGCTCACCTGAAATGATAAACACAGTTATAGTAAGGACTAATTTATACGCTCACAAAACAAACAAACAAAAAATAGTGTCAAAATAAATACATATATATACACACCCCTACTGGTACCTCAGTTTAAGGACTATGTGTTATTTTCACCTCCTTCCGTAGAAACAATACCATTCCCTTCCAACTGTATACGATAAGATACATACTGACTCTCTCATGCAGCAGCAGATACGGGTATTTCAGTATTTCTAGAAGGGGCACTCGCAGGTTATTCTCAAAATCTGGGCCCACATAACCAGACAGCTGTGTCTCTCCATTCTCATCCACTATAAACAACTCATCGTCTTCTCCAGCTTCTTCTTGGATGGATTTCTCAATGTGGGCAACAAGACGGGAGGTTTCCAACTCCCACAAGACCTATTCAGTGGGGAAAAACAACTAATCAAAGTGCAGTTGTGAACAAAGGACATATGTTAGCACACGCAGAAACCTCAACTAGAGTTTCAAAACTTAAAATTTCATTCTGAAAAGTTTATTTCCAAGCATGGTGCAAAACAATAAAGTTTTGACATGGAATTCAGATTGTGCAAATCACAAAACACCAATTTGAGTTAAGATGGTAAAGTAACTTCTAAAAGAGTGGCATTGAAACCAGAAGCATTTTTATAATTCTGTTAAATATTCATAAACCACTTCAATAATTATTTCAGGCCATAGGTTAGTCACAACACTTTGTTCCACTGACCAACATACAGTGCACAATACAGAAAATTATCATATTTCGGAAGATAGGAAAAGCAATTTTAAAATCTTGCCTTCTCGTCTATTTTGTAATGTACTAGAGGAAAGGAGCAAATGTAAACAATGCAAACAGACTGACTGACTTGCTGAATATTTGTAGGGGATTCAGGCTCATAACATTACTCATCTAAAGTAACTGCTCCAAACCTCAATTAGAAACCAAGGTTATTTCCTCCACTTAACAGACACAGAAACGAACTTTCAGTAGCCCAGTGTCATTCCACTTATTTCCAATCTATACTCAGATGGGATTGCCCTTCGGAGAAATCTAGCTGACTAATTTAAAGAGCAACCTTTCAGACATCTGTATTGTGATCCATTAGCTGCAAATATTCACTTTACATATATATACACATAAGGGAAAATAAGCTTTCCAAAATACAAAAGATAGTGAGGGAGAATTATAAAAGGCTTATAATAAAGACGCTTAAAACTTTTTTGATTGCTTTAATCACACAGTCGCACAGCCTTGCAAGATCAGATCTCTGAAATTCAAGTACAGTAGAAAACTACACATGAGAAATGAAAGCAAACAAAAAGAGGAACAAACTGAAAGCTAAACAGAAGCCAGAGGAAGGAAGAAAATACATTAAAGAAACAGAGCTGTTAGTCTGGCAGGTGGTTTTGTTTTTTTTTCCAGACTTCAAACCATCACAGCATGAAGTTCAAGCTATAATATCTATTTAGCAACTTCCCACTGCTGTTTTAGTCCTCACTAATTTGAACATATGCAAAACAAGAGAGTCTTCTTGTTTTACAATCAGCTCTTTGCAACTCAATATAAAAAACCCCATACAGTTAAAAAGCAACATACCCCATTCCCAAACACAAATAAAACACAATCCCTGCACAGAACTCCACCCTACGCTGAGGCTGGACCACAGAAGCCTCTTGTCAAGTTTTCCTTCAGTTCTAAGTCCTCTCGCTCAGTAACAGGCAGGAGCCAGATCTCTTAATTACCTCATGCCACCTTGGTAATTCTTCCCGTGCTTTGTGGTATTCAACCACACACTCCAGGCAGTAACAGAGATCATCGTTGGCTCCTTCAAGATCTTCTGGGGACAACCGTTTAGAAGCATAGCTCTTCAGGAACTCAGTGGTGTCAGAACCACTAGGTGTACACCATCGACATGTGCTCATTCTTTGGATGGAAAGAAGAAGGAATTAACAGAAGTACAAAGACCAAAAGCAGCAAAATATTTCCTTTCAGCAGTACCTAATTTTCATGTGCGATGAGTTTCAGGATTTACGTAACTCATTAGCAGCATATATGCATACGTTCTCAGTTGTTCTCATATCATATAGGCACATGCAGTTAAACAAAGAAATACAGATTAAAGCATTAAGTGAGCATTACAGAAAAATGCCTGATGAATGACAAACATTACAAATAAAGCATTGAAAAGAAGTCAAATAACATAATTTGCAAACCACGAAACATGCGAAATTTAACTTTCCTTTCAAAAAAGCCCCATAATCCACACTTAACACACACTTCCCAGAACTACAGCGTTAAAGTTGATCATACCACTTTACTACTATCTGGAATCTAGGTCTAATAAGTATAAAATTAGCTTTTTTCCTTAATCTCCTGGTAAAAATTATAGGTCAACAAATCCCTGTTGTCAAAAGCAAAGGATATTTATGTAGAACTTTCCTGTCTTCATAATGATTATAGTTAGAAAGCATCATAAAACTCTCACCACAGATTGCTTCCTCTAAAAACAAAAGTTCTTCACTAAGCAGCAATATAGTTCTCTCAGATTCTGCAAGTCTGAAAAACTCAACAGAATACTGGAAAAGCATAAATGTTTCAACTAACTAAATAAAAGGAACGGTGGTAACTGCTTCTGTTATGTAACATAACAGGGAAAGCAAAAGTGTAACCTAAATAAAGCAAAGACCATGCACTTCCTCATGCATACATACTGAGAAAAAAGAAAAAAAAGGAAACAATTGCAGTACTGACCTTTGGAAAGGGAAGCTACGGGCTGTGCAGGTGTGACGGGTCACATGGTGGGAGAGAGAACAGCGCTGCCCTGCAGCTGGGGAAGGGGCTGACCCCTGCAGCCATACACGCCCTGGAGCACAGCACGAAGCAGATATCTTCAACAGCCCATCCCCTGGAAACACAGTCCTGGGGGTGCTTCACAGATCTAAAACAAAACAGTAATCATCAGAAACCGGTTCAGACTCGAAACTGGTGTTTAGATTGACACGCTTTATATAACCACACTGAGGTGATAAGTGTGCTTTGAGCTGAATCCCTCCCGCTTTCAAATGCGGGCAGTACGCTGTCTATCGCACCTTTGTCTAAGAAAAGGTGTAAAATCCCTTCGCACGTTCAGCGAGGACATTACCGAACAGCCCCGTTACCTTCAGCGCTCCCATCCAGCAGCCGCCC
>NW_010131275.1:0-2564 GCF_000699245.1 Pterocles gutturalis
GGTGGGTGAGTGCGGGTGGGTGTGGGACAGCAGGAGAACCCGGTGCCCCAGCATCTCCTGACTTGTCACCTGCACATCTGGCCCCCCAGCTGGGTGCACACAGGGGGGGTTGTGCTGCCTGGGGAGCTGTGTGTCCAGCACTCTGCAAAGCTTCTGCTCCCTCCACTGAGAGGCTCTTTTCTGGGAGCTGGCAGCGCCGCAGGGTCCGTGCGCACAGGACGGGATGGTTACAGGTTCCTCTCCTGGGTTTGCGGACGGGACTCGGTTTGGATTTTATGAGATATCGACCCTGTTCTGCAGGAGCCGGCCGTGGTCAGCGCCGGGGTGCGGGTGGTGGAGCGGGGCCCAGGCTGGGGGATGCGCATCCCAGGCTCCTGCCCTCCCTCTGCTTTTGCAGCTTTCCAGCATGGCCAAGGCTGAGGATCTCGTGGTTTTTTCACAGCTTCAGCCTCTTTGACCTCCTCATTCATGCTGTAAAAAAAGCCAGAAGAATGGGGTTCCTGACCCTGGTTCTGGTGCTCACAGTGTCCAGGGCTCGAGCCTCCCGGCGATGCGTTGCCCCCTGCCCCGGGCTCCCCATGGCCCCGTTTTTTCCCCCCGTGTGACGATCCTTCTCCCCTCTCCTTGCAGCCCTTCGGGGAATGGTGCAACCTGCAGCCGAAAGATGCCGCCAAGATGCCTGAGAGCGCCTGGAAGCTGCTTTTCTACACGATATCCTGGTCCTACGGCATCTACCTGCTCTTCTTCACCGACTACCCCTTCTTCCACGACCCGCCGTCCGTCTTCTACGGTACGGCAAGAAACAGGGAGAAGCGGGGATGGGTTAGGATGTCCAGGCTCGTGGGATGTCTGGGTTGGGGTGGGCGAAAAAGAAGCCTGAGCCCCTAAATTGCCTTTTCTGGGATGCTGTGGGTGCACGGCGGGCTGGCTGCGGTCGTTTCATTATGGAGAGAGTCACCTAGTGGCTACTGCAGCCGGCGGGGCTGGGATGTGTCGGCTCCGGAGGGGAATGGGATGGAGCAATTAAAGCAGGAGAGAAGTTAATTAAGGCTTCTCGCTTCGATCTAGGAGAGGGAGTGGGTCTGCAGCTAAAGGCAGAGTTTGGGAGCCAGGATAAGTGGGTTCCTCTCCATCCTTTGCACCTGCGATGAGCTCCTGGAAGGGAGCTGGTGCCGATGGAGGCTCTGTGCTGGTGGCTCGGGGCTCACCCGCGTCTCTTTGTCCCTCCCCAGGCTGGAAGAAGGGCATGGACGTGCCCACGGACATCGCCATCGCCTACCTGTTGCAGTGCAGCTTCTACGGCCACTCCATCTACGCCACCGCCTATATGGACACGTGGCGCAAGGACTCCGTGGTCATGCTCCTCCACCACGTCGTCACGCTGACCCTCATCGCCTTCTCCTACGCGTTCAGGTGAGTTCTCCGTGACGTTGCCCCTCTCCAGTGCATCCGGGCCAGCCTTCGGCACAGCACAACACCTGCAGCCTTCCCGTGCTCACCTGCATCTCACGGGATGCAGCAGGATGCCTAAGAAACGTGTCGATGTGGTGCTTCGGGACATGGGTTAGCGGGTTGGGTGGTGTTGGGTTGATGGTTGGACTTGATGATCCTTGAGGTCTTTTCCAACCTTCATGATTCAATGGTTCTTGATGGGTTGGGGTGGGTTCTCCCTGCCCTGTGCTCCTGCAGCAACCCCAGCGCTCGTGACACGCAGCGTGGTGCCAGCCTCGCCCTGCAGCCGCGGTTCCACGCCAGGGTGGCTCATCTGGGTTATTCCCTGGTGGGATGGACCATGGGCATGCTACCATCCACCCCCCACCATGCACATCTCCCTGCTTCCCCCCCTTTTCCCCGCAGGTACCACAACGTGGGCATCCTGGTGCTCTTCCTGCATGACGTCAACGACGTGCAGCTGGAGTTCACCAAGCTCAACGTCTACTTCAAGCACCGGGGGGGCGTCTATCATCGCCTCAACGACGTCATCTCCAACATCGGCTGCCTCACCTTCAGCGTCAGCTGGTGCGTTTGTCCCCCTGACCCCCCTCCCAGCACCCCCCTGGGGTACAGCGCCCGGATTGTGCCCACGGGGACGGGACCCCTTTGGGCAGAGGTTCCCGCAGAGCCCGGCCCCATGCTGGGCTTGGAATCCATCTGTAGTCACCGTGCGTCTGTCACCACACAAGTGCCTGCGAATTGTCGCTTGCAGGGTGACAAATGACCCCCAGGGAGGAGGAGCCGCTCCCCTTTTCTCACTCCCTCGGTTTGAGCAGCGAGAAGGGACGTGGGGCTGCCCCAGGTTCCAGCCTTGCTGCTCCTCTGGGGGCAAGGCAGGAGGGGAAAAAAAAATTAAAAAAAAAATAAAAGATGAACAACAGAGATGGGTAACCGTCAGGTTGTCACTCCTCCTTTGTCCCTTTGTCCCCGTCCCCCCTGCTCTGAAAAGCCTGGGGAGCAGCAGAGCCCTGGGTAGAGGGAAGGAGCAGGGAAGGGGTTTATTGATAACTGGGGATGCTCAGGACTGAGAAAACCTTCCAGCGCCGTTCCCCTCGTCCAGACCAGACGAG
>NW_010131276.1:0-22012 GCF_000699245.1 Pterocles gutturalis
GGGCTTTGCCCTTAAGAAGAAGAGCATCCCACAGCCAACAAACGCCCTCAAGTCCTTCAACTGGTCCAAGCTGCCAGAGGTAAGCCAGGCAATAATTCGGGCAGCAAAACCGGAGATGCCGGGCGGCCACCCTGTGCCATGGGGGCAGGTGGGCAGGGGACCCCCAACCTGCAATCCTCCCGCTGTCTTGCAGAACAAACTGGCAGGCACCGTGTGGACCGACATAGATGACACAAGAGTGTTTAAAATCCTAGACCTCGAAGACCTAGAAAGGACGTTCTCTGCCTACCAAAGACAGCAGGTAAGGGCTGGCCCAGGGTGCGCGCGGGGATCTGGGCAAGGTGCCACCATTACGAGATCACGCGGTTTCTCTTGTGGTCTCAAAACTCATTTCCTGTCATTGTTTCATACCAACGCCGTGTTTGCCAGATCAACTCGATCTGCTTTATCCTCTCATCCGCGTGCCAGTGCCTTTGCCTTGAGGTGACCTTTCACTGCTCGGTGTGACTGATTTTGCCCCTGCCCACACACCTGACCACGTGTTATAAAGATGGATCACCAAAAAAAAGAAAAAAAAAAAAAAGACAGGGAATGTATGAAAATAGCCCCCAGATGTGGCCACAGTTGGGTAATATTTTTGGATTGCTCTTAACAACAACTGCTTCGTGTCTCCACATAGGGTGGAAAATTTCTATCCCTCTCTGGCCAAGAAGGACTAAGTTTTGCCCACATCTACCATGGGTGGATCTCTTCTTTTATTTTTGTAGTGAGCCCAGAGCAAAATGGGAGCTTTGAACAAAAAAGCAAATCCCAAACCAAAATAACGACACTGCAGGCAAAAGTCTCTGCTTTTTAACCTCCTCAAGTTTGGAAGGCATCAAAGCACAACGAAGAAATTTAGGCACTTGTTTTACCCTAGACGAGACCACGATGGGCAAAAGCGATGAGTTTTTCAAGAAGGCAGGGGAAAAAGCAAAGAGAGAGGCTGAAAAAGTCATGTTCAGCTGCTGCGTTGCTGGGAGGAGAGGACAGGTTGTCCCGCTCGTGCCAGGCTCAGGCAGAGTGACGGTGCCAGGAAGGAGTGGACCTGACACATAAGCTCCTTAGGCAACGTGAGAGTTTAATCTCTTCCAGAGGCTAACTGAGGGAAAGATCAGGGTGGATTAGCGCAGGGCAGACATCAAGAGGGACCCACCAGAAGCACGTGCTGCCCTGGTCTGTTTTGGGAATAGGTGACCGTGATGCTGGCTCTTTCCCCTGGAGTTCTTGGAGCTTGACTTGTGCCTACTGAAGGGCACGTCTGAAGGTGAGATGGAAATGGAAGAGAAACAAGAATAGAAACCTGGTGTGTCAGCGGATTTTCCCTCTGGCTTGCCCTCCCGAGTCCGTGACTCACCTGGCGTGCTGTGGATTATTGCCAGGCAGGAATTTAAAAATAATTTGGCTTGGCCAAGGTCCTGCTGGGTGAAGTGGCTGGTTAGGTTCAGGGCCAGCAAGAAGGGGGAGATGCTGCAAGGAGAGCTGTGACACGGGTTTTCTCCTCAGATGGGATGAGGACCAACAGGGAGCTGAACGTGGGAGCCAGGGACTGGGGTGGGACTGGCAGGAGATGCTGCGAGAGCGTCTGGAAGGGAGATTGGGAAAGAGGAGGTGAAAGCTCACCTGTGGGATGCTGCTGGGGCTGGAGCCACCCTTGGGAGCATGACACACGAGTTCCATGTGGCTCGTTGTAGCACTGGTTTGTGCAGTTAAGTGATGGGACACATCCCCCTGGACCTGAAAGCATGTGACAGCTCACCTGTGAGTCCCACCGTGCCCCTGCTTACAGTTCCAGCATGGGGAGGGGGTGCCTGGCCGTGTGCCCCAGCATTGCTGGCAGGACAGATCTGCAGGCAGCTGCCGTTATCCCATGTGCTATCCCACGCTGCTTGGGATAACACTGCACCACGGGGCACTTCACTGAGTGGTTCATCGCTGTGTCCGATGTCCCAGCAAGGTTCAGGGACAGAGTACGGGGGTGTGCATGGTGCAGAGAGCTCTCTGAGCCCCCCCTACATGGCTGTTGCGGGGCTGCTGTTGATGGGATTTGGCTGGTTTTATTGCCATGGTGCCTGGGAATCCCTAAGTAGTGCACAGACCCAAGACTTAATGAGGTGCTTAATTTTAAGCATCTCTTTAAATGCTTTTCCCACATCACAGGCTGGGATGTAAGTGCAGGGTATGAAGTGAGCTCTGCAGCTCTCGGGAAGGGCCCTTTCCACCTGGGGAGGACAGGAGCCCTCTGGGCTTCCTGGGGCTCAGCCTGGGAGCATCCCTTTCTTGTGCTGGGCAAAACGTGGGTGCTTGTATCCTCCCCATCCTCCCCGCCGAGGCTCTGCAGATGTCCCTGTCCCCAGAGCAGGGCTCAGTCCTTCAGCTTTGCTTAATACCAGCATTTACCAGTCTTGCTAGATATAACAGAAAAACCAACAGGAGCTCTTGTGTTTCAGGCTGTGGCCTGAGGACCCGACAGGGCTGGGGGTAGCTGCTTAAGGATGGAGAAAAGCAAGTCTAGGGCCATCAGGGCTTAGATGTGTTCAGCCAGGGGTCTGCACCTCCGTGGGAGATGTTTTGAGAGCCTGCAAGGGGAAAAGTCTGGGAATGATGCTGATAAGCGGCAGTGACAGAGCCAGGGTGGTCCTGGCAGGTCCCGCAGCGGTGAGTGATGTAAAAGAGCCAGGGCCAAGTGGAAAAAATATGTGTTGTTGAACCAGGGGCTTAGCAGTGAGCTGGGAAAGAATTCATCTCCCAAAAAAGGATGAAGAAAAGCCTCCAGCTCCAGTGCAAGTGAGAGTGACCAGCACAGCGGCCAGGGGCAACAGGGATGGGGAATGTTTGTGGGGACAGTGACAGTGGATTTATGCTGTTCCTCCTGCAGCAGAGGCTGATTGCGGTTCATGCAAGGGAAAGGGGCAGGGATGAGACTGGATTGAGGCAGAGAGGGAAGGTTTTTGTAAAATGAGCCTTTTCTCTGCCTTAATGCAGAGGATCCCTCCCTCTCCTGGAGCAGGAGGCTGCTGGAGGACCACCATGTCCTTCTCCTCTCCAGCAGCAGGGAGCAGGTCTGAGCATCGTGGGGCAGGTCTGAGTGTTGGGATGGAAGGAGGGCTTCCCAGTTAAGGACCAGTTAAACAAGAAGATACCCATTGCAACTTGTGGGTGTGCTTTGTGCCTGTCCCACCAAGGAGGCTGCTGGGAAGAGGTTGCTTTATGAAACACCGATCCATGGAGTTAAATTTGCCTTTGCAGCAGCCTCACGTCCAGCCAAATCTTACAAGTTTTCATCTCACCTCCCTGAAGTACAGCAGTGGCAGCTTGGGGGTCCTTACTCAGGGTCTGCAGGTCCCCCTTTCCTTGCAAAGCCCCTGATGTTGTGGCACTGCCAGAGCTCTGCTCCTGGGGATGGTTGTGGCAGCTCTTCGACACGTTTCTACGCAGACGGGTGCGATGGTGCCTCGGGGAACCGCTCGGCACAGTGCTGTGCTGGGGTGCCCAGGCTGCACCCCATGGGCGCCCATCCCTCTGCCGAAGAAATGGTAGGTTGCTCCTTTTCTTGGCTGACATTTCTTTGTCTCCTGGCACATCCTGTTCTGTCTCATGGCCACAGCATTTCCGTAGGCTCGAGGAAAGCCTGACACGTTGGGTTTTAGCCCTGGGGCTTTTGATTCCTACAGCTCAGCCCCCCGTGGGTGTCGGTCCTCTGGCCTGGCTGCTCGGTGACATCTAACAGAGCCTTTTCCCATCCTCCTGCCCAGAGCCACGTGTGGGTCCTGGGCTGGTCCAGCCTCAGCAACCGGTCAGGGGACAACGTGCATAGACAAGGTTTCTTTAAAAAAGACACAAGTGCTGGGACTATGTTTGGGGATGACAAACTTGAATGAGGCACGTGGGCCATCGGAGCCGCCGACTGGTCTCTTGAGCCAAACACCCAAAAAAAAAAAAAAAGATGCAGCCCAGGGAACAAGGAGGGAAAACCCTTGTGTGTGTGTGTGTGTGTGTGTGCGTGCGTGTGCCCTGTTGGAGGAGAAATCAAGGGGAAACGTGTTGCCATGGCAAATGGTAAAGTTTTTCTGTGGCCAGATTTGCTCCGGGATGAGCCTCTCGTTATTTCCACTTGAAAGCCCTGTTTTTCCTGGCAATCGCATTGGCTTTTCAGTCTCTCAGATTCGCAAAAAAACCTAGCAATTTTCTTCCCTGGCATGGTGGACTGAGCAGTGCTGTGCCTTTGGGCCAGCGCTTGCCAGCTCCGGCACGGAGCAGCCGCAGGGCTCGGCCAGTGTCCTCCCACCTCGTCCCATGTCCCCTCCTCGCTCCTTGCACAGCAGCACTTTGGACGGATCCATTCCTGGAGCCAGCTCTCTCTCTCCTGCCATCCCTCCCCTTTCTGCACATCCTTCAATCCTCCCCACATTTTCACGTGCATCCCCCCTACCTCGGCGCTGGTGGAACCCGAGTGCCTCCCCGTGCTGCCGAGCCCCCTGTGTTGCACCCTCCCCTTGACTGTGCTTCGATGCCTTTGGGTTTCGCTGCAATCACTGAACTGCATGTGTTTTTACTGCCTTTTTCCATGCTTCTGCTATGGCCATAGGACTTCTTTGTGAACGGTAACTCCAGACAGGTAAGCGAGCATCCGCAGGAGCACGGGGCAGGGGATGCAGGGGATGCACGCCGTGCTGCAGGGGGTTAACGTGCGGCAAAGTGGGGGTTGAATCAGAGAGGTACAAAGAGCACCAGGAGGAGCAGCTTGAAAATTGATGCTGGGGAGGCTGGTAAGGAGGAAGCTGCCCTCTCTGCTGTCCTGCCTGAAGTTGGAGACAACATCTGAGTCCAGGGGTTGAATTTTCAGATGCAGCTTAACACAGAGAAGCTCCTGCCCCTGAGCATTTTCACTTTGCAAAAGATGGAAAGAAATAAACTCACACCTATGGGTTAAGGCTCACTGTTTCATCGTGGTCAGAGCAGGGAAGGCACACAAGAGGGTGGTAGGTGAGGTGGGGCTCACCTTCCTTCACTTGCCACTGCCTTCACTTTATGCCACCTTTCCCAGCAGCTTCCCCCTTGTCATAGCTGCTTTTTTAAAAAAAATTCAAATAAGAAAAAGAGTTTAAAAATGGGAACTTGTGTGCTCAACCCATGCAGTGGCTGTGTGCCAGGTCTCCTATGCTCACAGACGTTTAGTGTGGATCTGTAGCACGTGGGACCTTGCAGCTCCAGGTCGTGTTCCTTCCAGGAGGATTGAATAGCTGGCTTTTAATTGATTAGCCTTACTAAAGCATGTGATATGGTAAATTAAAACTGGAGGCAACGTGAACTCCTGGGGCAACCCTGCAAGATTGCTGTCATGTAGATCTGCCCATTCACCTGCAACTGCAATTTGGGATGTTGGTAGTCAGTTGAAGATAACGTATTTAGGCTGCTTAGGAGATGTAAGTGCTCGTGCCACACCGATTCCTGCTTTCAAATCCCTTATTTGGGGAGAATTTCCCTGAAAGAGCAGCAAATGCTGCAGGTTGCAAATCTGGTAGCTTGGATGGGTTAGCTTGCTCGGGAGGACGGATGCGTGAAGGGTGACTGCAGATGTTTGGAGCAGGGGTGAAGAGCAAGAGTGATGCTGAGTGTGTGCAGCAGCCTGTAATGAAATATTTCATGCGAGGATTTAATGAAGCATCAAAAATATGTATGCTAAGAAAGCTCGGCTTTATTTATTCAGCAGCGCCTGTGTGTTTGTAGGATCTTAAATCTTCCATGTCTGAGAAAATATTTACACTTCTAACCAGGGGCTTCAAAGGCAGCTCTGGTTTATGAAATGACTTACTGTGTTTCAGTTACAGGCGATGGGTTTTACCCATAACCTGTGGTGACACTCCTGTTTAATGGGGGTCCGCTGTGTATCACGCTGCTATGTGCTGAGAGTACTAAATGTCTTTGCTTCTCTGTGGCTTTTCTCCAGGATTATTTTTTTTTCCTTGCTTTTTCTTGTAGAAGGAAGATGCTATCGATGATACCTTGAGTTCCAGGCATAAAGTCAAGGAGCTTTCAGTTATAGATGGCCGGAGAGCTCAGAATTGCAATATCCTCCTCTCCAGGTACGCTTAACCCCTTCTCACCTTCCGGGGAGCAGGGGGATGCTCCATACCCTGCCCTGGGCTGGGGGGGCTGCTCCTCATCCCCAGGGGAGTTTTAATGACAGGAGCTGGCACGGGAGGAGAGCCAGCGACACCTGAACCCAGCTATAGCCTTACCTATGGCAGGGTGACACGGGGGGGACATGCACTTAACCAGGTATGTGGCAATTCGGTGTCCCTGGAAAGCCCCAGAGGGGCTGGCGTACCCAGTGAGCCATTACAGAGGATGGGAGGGGTGATTTCACCTCTTATCTTCCTCAGCCTAGGTTTTGTTTGCTCTTTGATGGTGGTTGAAGAGGGGGGAAAGTGCTGGGTATCAGCAGGGTGCGAGGAGCAGCAGCGTAATTCCTCCCTGACTGCCTACATGAGTGTCCTGTGTCACATCTGGATTTCGGGGAGGGGACATCCCCCTCTTACAGCTCAGCCCTGCGCTGCTACCAGCAGTTTAATCCCATCTCCAGCTTGCTGCCAAGAGGATAAAAAGGGCTTTTTTTGGCAAGATAAACTACGCCAGTAAGACTGACTTCTGAGAAAGGAGGAGCCAGACTGCGGTGGTCTGAAAGGATCAACCATCCGCATAGGGGAAAAAAAAACCAACACAAACAGCAGCAGAAAATGCCACTTGTTTCTGACTCACCCAGAAAAAAATACAACCCAACAGCAGTAAAATATAGCTCCATTCAGAAATGTTTGCTCTGCTGCCTGGAAGTGCAGAAGCTTTTGTGCCACTCGGGTTCAGCCAGGATGGAGCAGCATCGCTGGCAGGGTGGGCTTGCAGCTGCGGTGAGGTGCCCAAATTCTGTATTTTCCCAGACTGTGGGTCAGCAGAGCTGGTACATCACCTGGGAAGCTCAGCTGGTTTCCTTCCCTGGAAAGCATGTAGAGGCTGATGCCTGCAAAAAACCCCAAAACCTCTGGGTGGGTGACTAGTGGTCCCTGGTGCTTTTCAGGCTCTCCCGGAGGTGGTCGGCAGCCCCGTGGGCAGCGGGAGGGATGGGTTCAATGAGCCGTGTGCCGCAGTGTTCGGTGGTAAAATCGCTGTGTTTATGGCTGTTTCTGCTCTGCGTTGCTTCTGGGGATTTTCGTACTTCCTAGCAGTCCAAAAAAAAAGGATGAGGATGAAAGGGGAGTTTAAAGCAGCAGGCAAATGAGTATGTCTATGGCAGCCAGCTATTAGCGAGTAAAGCAATGGGACTTGGGGCACTGGCTGGGCTGTTCTCCGGCGTACTCAGGCTGAGCGTGATCAGATGGTTTAGGTGTCATTCAGACAGAATTTTTAAGTGTATAATTGAAAGTTAAGCACACAAATAGCCCCTTTGGTTGGGAAAGGGAGCTACCCAAGCACTTAACTTCAAATGTATCTTGTGTGTCTTACTGAGTAAAGGTCTTCATCTCACCAGCAAAGCTTTCTCTTCCAAGGAAGCAATGGCTGGAAACGAGTTGCCAGTAATTAATCCCACAAAAAGGGCATGATAGAGGCTGCTGCCTGTCTGCCCTCCCCTTTGGGTCGTTCCCTAGGGAGAAGCGGGCTCAGACCTGCCTTGCAGGGTGGTCCCCAGGCCTCTCATAGGGCTTTTCCCAGGCACGTCGCACAGCTTTGGAGCCCTGCGGGGACGAGTGGCTCTTGGGGAGCAGCAGCTCGTGCCACCTGCTGCTTTGGAGGTGCTCTGGGGTTCGTCCTGTGGCACTCCTGGGGACACACAGGCAGAGAGGACTGCTGGGCAGGGCATTTCTCTAGCACTGCAACAGCAGCCAAATCTGCTCTTACCCCTATTTCTGCAAGGGACCACAATTGCATTTCTCTCCCCAAAATCTTTCTGGGTGATTTACTCTTGATGCCAAGTGGCTAAAAGGATGGGCAGTGTCGGGATGAAGCCCAAGCATCCTGCTGGTGGGCTCGGGTCCAGCCCCTGCATCTCCAGCAGATTCTGTGTGACATTGGACAAACCCTTTCATCCCTGCACGCCCCAGTGTCCCATCCCTAAGCTGGGCAGAGCAGCGGGTCCCTGGTCCCAGTGTTGCAAAGGGACTGGTGTCGCAGGGTGGCTAGCTGCAGCCAGGCTGCGGCTCTCATGCCTCGCTCGCATGGCCACCACGGGGACAAGCAGGCTTTCACATGCAAAAGGACCTGCAAGCTTGGCCCCTGATCTAGCCCAGACGTTTGTAAGCTCACCAGGCATTGTCTGGCTTGCAGCGTGGAAAGATTACGGCCAGCGAGATACTTTATCGCTCTCTGTAGATTTATTTTTTTGCCTGTTTCCCTTGCTTTGGGAGAAATTACTGCACAGTGAGATCACTGGATTTTCCTCCGGCTTGTAATCTAGCACAAGAATATTTTTAACACTTGCTTTTTGCTTCTTTTTTATTTTAGAGAATGCTTTGCCGATGTCAGTGCATTATCGGGTCTTCCTCTGTGATCCCACCATGTCCTTGCTTTTGCTCCCTGGGTACACATGTGTATTTTTAGTGCTGAGTTCTGCAAGATGCAAATCAAGCCCTTGCTCCTTCGCTTTCTGCCCGTGCTGGCGTTGAATGGCTCGTTTGATTCCTCTCTCCGGCGAGGCGGCGTGGAGCATTTTTCTCAAATGAATGTGGCTTTTCAAGAGGGCGCGTCCCTTTCCTGGCGGAATTTGTTTTTTTTCCCCTTCACACTTATTACGTCCTCTGCGGGATTCTACAAAAGCCCCGCAAAACAGCCCCGCGCTTGTCAGACTGGCGAGCTGTCACTTTGCATCGTCGGGCTGCTGGCTTTAAATCCCTGTGACAGCAAGTTCTGTGACCCCGTTCTTCTCAGACGGCTAGCGTTCGACAGCTGCTGCCAACAATGATAATTATTGTGGTTATAGATAAGCTTCTAGCTTTCACTGGCCCCTTTCCCATCAAATTGTCTGAGAAGCTGTTTTCTTCTGGCGCCCCACACTTGCTCTCTGCCGATGCTGGGGCAGGCTCTTGTTCTTGGCACTGGGTTTTGATGATTCCTGAGAAAAGCTTTTTCAGTCTCTTTTTTTTTTTTTTTCTTAATATATTCTATTATTGACTTTGCTTTTAATGAGCAGGGCTAACAAAAGTCACCCCATCTTTCACCACCCTCCTGGAAACAATCACGTTGGAAGATGTGCACTTTAGGTGTTCGCTTTGGCTTTGGATGAGGGGTAGCTGCCCCAGGAGCATTTTTGCCTCCCAGGGGTCCCCAGAATGTCCAAACCCAGCCACTGTCTGCTTTTCACCAGGGTGGGAGCCGATGTGGTGGTCTGAGCTCTTGTGTCGCTGCTTGCATTTAAAAGGATCCCTCCTGCAGCTTCATATCCCACCTCAGGTCATGACTGTCACGGCCACTGCCCTCGTACGGGACAGGTAGGGTGTCCCCAGGACATAGTTCTTGTCACTGCAAGCATCAGAGGGGATTTTCCACAGATCCTGTGGGACACCCAAGCAATTGTCCTGGGAGCTGCTCAGTGCAGTCTTTGAGCTTCCTCCCCCGGCTGAGGCGAGATTTTAAGTCACTCCTCATTTCACAAACTCTTTCTTGGGGACCTCCTTCAAGCAGGAGGTGAGAAAGGACCAGGTACGAGATGAGAAACATGAACTCATAAGGAACAAATATTTGCTTGCCAGGTCTGTAAGATCCACCAGCCCTGATAAAGTTAATCCTTCGCTTCCAGTCTCGAGCAAAAGATTTGAAGCTAAACCAAGCCCTTGCTAGCCTGGTCTTAGAGACCAGCACCCTTCCTGCTGCAGCTTCATCTTCCAAAATCTAACTCCGCAATCTCCGTCTGCTCCCCAGGGAGATGCTGGGATGAAAATTACCCTCATTTAATTTCTTGGAGTGATCAAGTCAGATCCCGATTTTCTTTTTGATCTGCTGATCAGGTTGACTTCCAAGGTCTCACATCCTGCTCTAGGACGTGTTTCTGGTTTCAGCTCATTCATTTGAGCCACATCCAGTGTTTCTGCATCCCTTGGGAGCACTGATTGCCAAGACTGGGGCAATGGGTTTCCTTAAAATCCAAGAGTAGGTCTTTTCAACTGTGTGACTTTTCCGTGCATGCAAGTCCAGGGGATTTTTTTTTAAAACTATATCTATTGCAATGGCTTTAACCATCACTGCAAGCTGGGCAAGGGATGGGAAGTTGGTAGATAGAATTGCAGGAGTTTCTAGACTTTCCCTCTTTTGCATTGAGATTATTTTATCCACCACCATGCAGAAATGTGAAGAAAAATATGTGTGGTTTTGCAATCAAAGCCCTTGCAGGGAGCGGTCATGGGGAGTGCTGCAGACGTATTAAACTGTGATTGATGGCTGCTCCAATTTGAGGCTATGTCTTCAATTCCTGTTATGGGAAGTGAAGGAAGAAAGGTGGAGGGGGAGCTGGTTTCCAACCTGTTACAGTTTGAAGCACATTGAATCCCCCCCCCAAAAAAGCCGATGGGTTTCCTGGGATGCTGAGCATCTGCTTCACCAAATTTTGGATTTCTTTCTCTTTCTTCCTAGAGACTCCAGCCAAAGGCATCTGGAGTGGTGGGGGTGGCAATGTTCAAACCCAAGAAAAGCAGCAGAAATTGGCCAAATTTTCCTTAGAGGTTGTGGCAGTGGGTTCGGGATCAGTGTTAAACTGTAATCCTGAGCTCGGGCTGGGCCCTTGACCCCCACTGGCCCTGTGGCCTTCGGGGATGCTGACATCACAGGAGCATATAAAAGTTATATATTTTTAATACATGTATAATACACTAATTGCAACACTTATATAAAATACTATAAAATAGGGGATGGAGCAGGGTGAAAAATAGGAAAAATAGGAGCGGTGCAGGGAGAAGGAATGGGCCGGTGGGGTTTGACCCCCTATTCGCAGTGGAGTCAGGGCTGCTCTGTGCTGTGCCTTGGCAGAGCACGGTCCCACCACGTTTCTCACACGTCCTTCTTCATACCACACCGTATGATGTTATTTGTGATGCTGCTGCTGGCCGGGAGCGAAGCTGTTCGTGTTGCATGGGTGTGTAAGGAAACGCTCCTGAACCTTGCCTGATTGCTGGGCTGGGAATAACTCTCCTTCCCCTCCACCTCCCAGGCTGAAGCTGTCCAACGAGGAGATCAAACGAGCGATTTTGACGATGGACGAGCAGGAGGACCTCCCGAAAGACATGCTGGAGCAGGTGGGCAACATGTCTCATGCTCCTCTGTGGTTGCCTTATGCTGAGACCACACTGTGCAAGGTGCTCAGGACCAAACCACGGCTTTGGGAAGTGTTGGCATCTCAGATTATTTACCTGTCACATGTTGAAAAACCACCCAAGTGGGCTGGAGCAGCAGGAAAGCAGCTCAGTCATAGCATCAGCGCTAGGGGCAGCATGGCCTCCATGTGCCATGCCTCAACCCACATCTGCCCTGGGACCCAGGGCTGAGCCAGTTGCACATTTTGTGGCTGTGGCTTGAAGTTCGTGCTCAGTGGGGTTTTATTTTTTAAAGCTTGTTCAGCTTTTGTGCTGTCCTCGAAAAGGGAATCCCGTTTTTCACCTACTCTGAATCCCTTTGGAAGTATTTTAGTCATCTGTCCTTAAAGCTGAGCTTTTAATTGCACTTTCAGAGGGGACGTGGGAGGATTCATTGCACAAAATTTCCATCTGCAAATAGGTAGGGTTGCAGGAAATGAGAGTCCCTAACATCTCCTCTGGCAGAGCTGATGTCGAAACCTCCTTGGAGCAGACGTAGTACATCTGTTGTAAAACCGGAGTGACGGCAGGGCGGAAGCAAGAGACACTAATGTGATGGGGTAATGGGAGGAAGGTCACGGGGCCAGCAATAACATTTATTTCATGGGTGCCTTGGGGTCACTGTCTGTACATGCTGAAAAGGTAGTAGATTCAAGCAAATCTTCAAGGCCAGGCTGGATGAGGCTTTGAGCAACCTGGGCTGGTGGGAGGTGTCCCTGCCCATGGTAGGGGTTGGAACTCAATGATCTTTAAGGTCCTTTCCAACCCAAACCATTCTGTGATTCTATGGTTCCATGAAATCACTGGTTTGTTCCTGTAAAACTGTGCATGGGCCTCATGTCCACAAGTGTGCTTTCCCTTGTTTAGCTCCTGAAGTTTGTTCCTGAAAAGGGTGACATTGACCTCCTGGAAGAGCACAAGCACGAGCTGGACCGTATGGCCAAGGCTGACCGGTTCCTCTTCGAAATGAGCAGGTTGGTGGCCCAGGAGACGTGTGTTTTGGCCAGTGGTTGCACAGGCTTGTTGTGAGACGGCTGTTTCCTAGAGCTGGGTTGGGAAATATGCCCTGCTCACTGTTTTTCATGTCAAGAGACAAGTGGGCCAAAGCAAGGTGCTCCCACCCATAAGGTTCCCTTGTGATGCTCTGCTCCTAAAATCAGGATTCTGCATCTCAGACAAGCAGCAGCTGGATGGAGCAGGGAGGAGAGAGATGGGGAGATGGATCCTCTGGGGAGAGGTGTTGGCTTCCCAGGGGATGTCCCAACACATTTCCCCTCTCCTTTTGGGGGAGAAGAGCTCAATCTGGCCCAGCTCTGTGAAAGGTGGCATGATCTGCATCGTGCCCCGGTGGGAAGTGCTGTTTGAGTGATAACAACACTGTAGCGGTGCTCCTTTCCCCTTCACATGAACATATCCTAATGAATACTCAAGCTTGGTGTATGTAAATTTTGCCCTGCTGTGTAGATGAGTCCCACTCCTCACCTCAGGAACAACTCGTCCCTGGGGCTCCTGAGAATATATGAGACAGAAAGGAAATGACATTGCTTCCTGCTCCTGGTAGCAATCGTTTAAGGCTTAGAAGTCTTCAGGGATGAATAACCTTATCTTTTGCATGCACATCCTCCAGAGGTGCTGGTTTCAAATCTTGAAGCTCCTTATTTAAATCCAACTGAGTATTGAGCAATTTGAATTTCTTAGCTGAGCTTCAAGCAAGTCACTTGTTTGCAAAGTCAGTGAGTTTTACAATCTCAGAGATTGTAGCAGGAGATCAAAAATGGAAACGCTCCTGTCCTCCCTGAGAAACGTGCCGATGAACACCAAGGCAATGCACCGTGTAGTTGCTGAGTGTCAAAGACAAGCAGGATGGAACTGTGAAGTTCTGACCCGAGCCCTCGGAGCTGGAAGATGCTCAGAATTAGCTTTCCTATCGCAGGTCGCCTTTCTTCTTCACTGTCTCTTGCCCAAGTGTTGTTCCTGTGCCTCCATCTTTTGTAAAGCACAATGTGCCGATGCAAATATTTTCCTTGATTTCCAGCACAGCTTTTTAATTTGCCCTGTGGTCTGTAACCAAGTGTGATGTCTTTGTCACCTCTGATTAGTACAACAACAGCACAGCCTTGTCTGTGAGCACATCTCCCATGGACCCTTGGTCAGAATGACTCAAATCAAGCTGTGATCTGTGTACAAGTGAGATCTCCTGTAGCCTAAATACAACTGACATGAGCAGAGCCATCCCTAACTTGCCCAGGAAAGGGATGGATTGGGCTGTGCTGGTGGCTTTCCAGTTTTACCAGTACTGGTAGCTGGTGTGCCTGTGTCAAGCCACAGCTCATCACAAAGCCATTGGGAGCCCAGACCTCATCGGCACCTTTGCTAAGGAGTGGTTATAAGAGAACTGTTTGTTCATAGCAATAAGGTGTAAAAATGCACTTGTTGAACATGCAGAGTAAAGGGTGGGCTTAAGCATGTGGTTAAGAGCCCACCTGGATCCACCCCAGGACATCTCTGGCTTCAGTTGACATTTTTTCCCATCCCAACATGGCTTCAGGGAGAAATGCAGTCATTATTTTTTAATCACTGTGGCTCAAGCATGCTGTGTAAGCACAGCTGTGAGCAGCAGAGCAGCGGAGCTCTGCCTGGGGCAAGCAATGCTCAACCTGCACCTGTTTTTTGTTTTGTTTTGGTTTTTTTTCCAGGATAAACCATTATCAGCAAAGGCTGCAGTCCCTCTACTTCAAGAAGAAGTTTGCAGAGAGAGTTGCAGAAGTCAAACCCAAGGTGGAAGGCAAGTGTCCAGAGCTGCTAAGGAACTCTGCGCTGGCACAGGGAGCGCGTGTAGGAAGAGCATCCCTCCGTGCCAGGGCAAGCCTGGTCCACGTGGAGGTTGCGGTGACACAGGGGAAGGAAGGCAGCTGGTGGTCACTCTTTGGCCATGGGGGCACGGAACGGGTTGCTGCAAGAAAAGGGGAGCGGTGTGCTGTCATGGCAGGGGGTAACATCCCACATCTCTCTGCTTTCAGCCATCCGCGCTGGCTCCAAGGCAGTGCTGCAGAGCAGCAGCCTCCAGCAGCTGCTGGAGGTGGTCCTGGCCTTTGGGAACTACATGAACAAGGGCCAGAGGGGCAACGCCTTCGGGTTTAAGATCTCCAGCCTCAACAAGATCGCGGACACCAAGTCCAGCATTGACAAGTGAGCAGCCCCTGCCCCTCGTCCTTGGGAGCATCCGCGGGCCCCAGGGATGCTGGGGGAACAGAGGGGTCATTAGCACTGCCTATGGGCTGTGGGTAGGTGGGAGCAGTCCCCTCCCTCGTGCCACTCTATCTGGCACATCCAATGAAGTAAATGTCCATTTTTGGAGCAGGACACATTTCAAGTGAAGCTGAGCTGCAAATCAGCACGGGGATCCATGGGGGCTTTCCTTCCTGGGCCAGCTAAAGAGCAGCCAAGGCTCGTTGAGAGGGTCATCCTCCAAATGCTTTTTCCCTGCTTTGAGAAGCCAAGAGCTGTCTTGCGGTGGTGTGGCAGGTCGGGGGCGGGGGCCCACAGGGATACCCTGTGAAGCCCCTCCCACGCTGACACAGCCATCACCTGGCTCGCTCTCCACCGCCGAGCTCCCTGCATGGAGCAAGAGGAGCTGGGTCAGGTCTCAAAGCTGCCTGGTCTCATCCATCCATAAAGACAACAGAGGACAGGAATGGTGATGCTTAGGTCACCTCCCAAGTCCACTCTGTGGCTGGCCCTTGCTGGCAGGGACCAGGCTGCTTTGTGTGGCTGTGCATGTGGCTGACCCATCCCATGTCCCCTGCTCTTGGATCCAGACAGGCAGTGAACAGACTAGAAATCCCCAAATAGTTCATTACCAGGGTTGGGATTTAACCAGGGCATTCAACTGAGCTCTCAGCATCCCGTGGTGCCGCCACGCTGACCTCGCCGCTCCTCTCTCCTAGGAACATCACCCTTCTGCACTATCTCATCACTATCGTCGAGAAGAAGTATCCCAAAGTCCTCCACCTGCACGAGGAGCTGCGAGACATCCCCCAGGCAGCCAAAGTCAAGTAAGCAGGGACTTAGGGGATGCTTGGGAACACTGGGAGCACCTCTCCTGCCTTTCCATGCCCTCCCCTGCTCATGCTCCTGGCCGTATCGTGGCCACTGGACTGGTCCCTGTGCTGCAGCCACACTGGCCCGACAGCAATGCGGGACTCAGAAACAAACATCACCTGGTGGCTTTAAATCTCAGCCCTGGCAGCAAAAAGCCTGTGAGCCTCCGAGCCTCCAACCGCAAGGGAGGAGAGCTGCTTGGAGCCGCTGTTTCCTGTTGTTATCTCACCGCAGAAGCATTTAATTAATTTCTAATGGTGCGTTAAGTAATCCGCGAGGAAGCGGTTGCGGTGTGGCTGCAGATAAAGGGCAGCTGGTTTATCTGCGTGTGGCGGGGGGGGCTTTGCAGCATGGGGCGAGGGTCTCGCCTGCCTCTGGGTCCTGTCTGGCCGTTGTTTTACCACCAGCATGGAGCTTCTGGTGTTTGCAACAAGCTTTTAAACCCTGCCTGCCTCCCGGTGACCTGTTTGGAGCAGGTTGCTGCTGTCTCTTTGCTGGCAGAGGCCCCCGTTCAGCAAAGCCCTTAAACACATGCTGAAATTTCAAGTGCAGGAGGAATCTGGTGTTGCTCTGCAAAGCCCTCAAGTATGTGCTGAAGTCCGTCTGAAATCAAAGAGGCTCTGTTTCAGCTTTAAAGTTCAGCGGGAGCTTACGGGCTTTGCTGCTTCGGGGAGCTGAGCAGCACAGATCCCGCGTTTCTGCAGTCAGCGTGCGTTCTGGACGTGAAAAGGGCCTGAAATGTACCTTTTTAGACAGGGGATGGCAAATATGTGTGGAGTTTACAGCGGCTCAAGGGTCTTTCAAGTTCCGAAGTGCTCTTGTAGCAATCGTGTCTCCCCCATGGAAGATCTGTAATGTGCAAAGCAAACATCCTGGCGTTTAAAACGGAAAATAATGGTCAGCCATAGGGATTAAACAAAGTGACAGGACAAATCTTGGCGTGCGAGAAGTGTGTGGCGGCTGCACTTGTAAGCATGGGCTGAGAACATGGTTGAGCTGGGCACGCTCCTCGCTGGTGGAGGCTCCGGCTTTCTCATGCTCATCTTTCTGCAGCTGTCGTGCAGAGACACGTATGGGAAAGAAAACGTCTACAGAGAGGATTTTTTTTTTCCTCCTAAACTTTATCATTTTGCTCTAAACTGGACACCATATGTAATATTTGGGTTTGGTCCAATCTAGAGTGAAACCAAAAAGTTTCTAAAGCTCTGGAAAACCCTAAATTCCCCCCAGCCCTGCAGCTGTGAAACAAAATTGCTGCCTCTGTCACTCCCACCGCTCGTAATGAACTGCTGGAGCACAGGGCTCCCAAAACTGCATTTTCCCAGACTAAACCTGCCAGGAACGCTTGCCCCATGACCCAACATCAGCGTTTCCAGGGACCTCAACCCTAGGACAGACACCCCTGGAAAGACGTCAAGCCTGTGGTCATCGAGTCTTTGTGAGAAAGCTTCCACTCAGATGTAGTGAGTGGTGGAAACCCGTAAGCACTTGAACTTGACGCTCATCAGGGGCTTGAGCCTTGTGTAAACAAAGTCAGCGCCAGATGTGATGATTTATTTTTATTTCTCTGTATTTGGGTTGTCTTCTTTTATGACAGCCTCGCTTCTAGGAAGGATGCTTTGCATGGCATTCACCTAACCATGTCCCTGTGCACTGGGACAACCAGCCTATCTTCTGCTGGCCCTCGAGAGAAATCAAGAGAAACCTGTGCCCAGCAAAGCCCTGTCCTGAGCTTGCTAAGCCTGCACAGTCCCTTTGATTAGATATACAGAAAAGTGTTTTGCTTTAAAACAAGCAACTGCAGCCAGTCTGAGATAGGCAGCTGTCCCAGCTGAGAGAGTGTCAGCCCGGCTGGCTGCTGGAGACACGCTGCTCTGCAAACAGGAGGCAATGTGTGCAGCGCCGGGGTCTTTTCAGGGGAAAAACAACACAGTTGAGTTGGTCAGAGAGCTGTAGAATTTGCTGGGGAAGGCTGAAAATTAACGTCTTGCCATTTCCAACAGCATGACTGAGCTGGAGAAAGAAATAAACACGCTGAGGAGCGGCCTGAGAGCGGTGGAGACTGTAAGTATTATTTAAATCAAATCTAGTCCAGCCTGACTGCAGGCACTGCGGCATCCTTCCTTGGGGAGGCAGGCGAGGGAGCTCCCAGCAAAGCTGCTTTTATCTCACATCCTGGTGATCTGTTTGTCTTTCCTTCCTGCCCCGCACGTGTGCCTGTCCTCTTAGGGCTGTTTTGGCACCAAAGTTGCCGTGTGTGGTTAGGCACATGCGTGTTTTCCGTCGAATACGCCAAGGGAGGCTGAGTGAAGTCTAGTGATGATGGCTGCGGAGGACCTGTGATGTGCCGAGGGGGTCTCTCTCTGGCTGTAAAACCGCAGAGGGCTGGGGCTCAGGCTGGGGAGCTGCTTCTGCAGCCCGGCTGGAGTGGTGATGAAATGGTAGAGGTATCCCGAAGGAACTGCTGTCTTGCTAAATCATGCTGCTTCACTATCTCCCTCCGGCAGGATTTGGCCTTAAAAGCATAGTGCAGGCATGATAGCATACAAGGGGGTAGTCTGTGGTCTCAGGTGTGGCAGGAGGTGCAGCCAGTACCTGTGACACCAGTGCAGGCACACAGCCAGCAGCACTAACAGAGACCAATGGCGTTTGTGTCCCTCATCGGCCAAGACCTGACCAGATTTACTTCTTTTTTTTTTTTCTCCAAAGGAGCTGGACTTCCAGAAGTCGCAGGTTCAGCAAGCAGGCGACAAGTTTGTGTCTGTCGTCAGCCAGTTCATCACATTAGCCAGCTTCAGCTTCTCGGATGTTGAAGATCTTCTGATGGAAGCGAAAGAGCTGGTAAGGTCACCACTGTCCTCGAGATCTGGGTTGGGTTTCAGCCTTTCCTCCAGCCAACAGGGGAGGGATGGTCCTGGGCTTCCCAAAGCACATACTATGTGATAACATCTCAGATGCCTCCCCCACGAGATCATCCTCCTGAGATCCTGACATGAGAAAGGTGCTGAGCTGCTCTTCATGGTTTGTTTGGAGTGGGTGGGTACATCCCTGTCTGTCTCCAGGGGCTTTTTCCTGCTCCACAACCAAACATGCCAGGGGATCGCAGGTCAGGCCAACAGACTGCTTCTGGGATGCAAGATGTGCTGTAGAAAGCCGTGAGATACCTGTCTATCTTTTGGAAGTGCAAGGCAGGGGCTAGCCATGGGAGAGTTGTGTCCATCAGGCGAGGAGATGGTAGCTCATTTGTGAGGATCTGAGTTTCGGTGAGGAGCTTTCACACAAACCTAGAGGGCTTGCTTTACTTTTCGTGTCTTAAAATGGAAATATCCCAGTTTTGATGGCTTTAGAGTGTGGCAGCTGGGGCATCTTGGCCAATGAAGGCTGAAGGTGGCAAGAAAGCAGGCTGTTCTGTCCGGTGTTGATGGAGATAAAAATGCAACCAGGTCTTCACACTGGATATGAGGTCACCCAGAGGTTGGTATCAGAGACAACCCAGGCTGCCTGAGTGACCCCACTTCTATAGGGCCAAATAACATCTGATGCGTAACTTGGTTCTGAGACCTGCCCAGCTCTTCTCTCCAGAGAAGAGGGAGAGGAGCTCAGTGACATGAATTGACGCCACCTTCAGACCTGGTAAGAGAAGCTACTTAAAATGTTCACCTTCGCCAGAGTAATGCCTTAGTGAGTGCTTTGCAGCCACGTGCAATGACCTCTTGCCGTGTTGTCCTTTTCTCCCTACCAGGCTGGTTCAAATCACAGCAAAGGGGTGGCTGTTGGCCAACATCTGTGTTTCCCAAACACCTTTTGCTTCCCCTCTTTCAGCAAAGGGACACACAGCTGGTTTCCATTTCCTTCAAGAGTTCTCTGATATCTCCTCCCTGGCCTGGCCTTCATCTTGATTGAAATGTCAGGGAGATAGTCCAGCACAGGCCGTTTCGAAGGTCCCATCCTTGTCCTACTGCATGAGGTGTCCCTCCAAAGACAGAAGTTACCAAGTGTCACCACCTCCTTCTCCCTGGTTGTACCAATGTCCAGTTGGCACTGTCCTTCACACCATCCACCCATGATTGGCCATTGTGATTGACCATGGCCTTCCTGAGGCCATGGCTAACCCAGCCCACCCTTTTCAGCTGTTGATGGTAACCTGGCAGATCTTCCCTACAGTGAGTTAGGACTGTGGAGATGGTGACAAATGCTCTGCAAACTGTATCATCTTCTGCTGACTGGGCCAGACCTGGAGGAGAAGGTCTGGTTGTGGTCCCCAGCACCCATCAAGGTCCATGCTGAAGCAATGTGCAGTTGTTCCCATGGTTGTTGGATAGGATGGACTGTGCAGAGTGCAGCAGCTCTTTGCTTTTTAAACATATGTCCAGATTCAAAATGTGAAACATCATTGTTTTATAAACTTTATATCATGCGAGGATAACATTTTCAGCCTTTCCCTCCCCACCAGAATCTCCTGTGACGTGGCGGAGAATTTAATTTATCTTGATGAAAATCAACAAGAATAACCTCAATTATTTTGACTTATATAGTGGCACCTCTCAGATTCCTCCCTGCATCTTGAAGTGCTAAGTTTCTTAAGTAAACAAAGAAATAAAAATGCCCTAAATGTCTTTTGAAGAGCCTCGGGCACCCCTGCAAATAAAACTAAATCATACAGGCAGGCTTTAAAAATGTTCCTCTCGGTCTACCCAGCGAAATCAAAGCAACTAATAAATCTGATTGTGCTTTGATTTTGTTTTTCTTTTCTTTCAAGCATGCTTATCTCCAGAATGCCCCATCGCAATTTTAACCAACTTTCTGTGCACGAAGAGTCCCCTTCAAACTGGAAGTGAGAACAAAGGATGTCAGTCCCAAGGACGACTCACGGGCTCCTTGGGGACCAGGATGCATCCATCAGCAGATCGTGGATGTCCTGTCCTGACCTTTGCTACAGCCTCATTTGACTCCCTTACATTAATGGTGTGCAAACAGCACGAAAGGCCGGAAAACTCCCTATTTCCCTACCCAGGGCTGTGCCTGAGCCTGAGCAGAAATCTCTTTTAGAAGTTTCACCAACACATTTGGTTTCAATAGCAGAGCATGTGGCAATGATAAATAATACCCCAAAAATACTTCAAAGAAAAACTTAAAAGTGCGAGTTTCCCTTCCCCTGCCGTGTTTACTATTAGTTTTATGTCTTTGGTCTTTGGTCCCACAATATTTTGCTTCCTTGTTTTTACTGCTGCTTAGTTAATAAAGTTGAGCTGTGGCGGGGGGAGGCTCAGCAGAGCCAGAGGCGAGAAGGGGAGAGGGGGCTCGGGAGCGATCCAGGTCGGCTCTTACAGGACAGCAGGTAAAACATCAGATGATTTATTTCGTGTTTAAGTCAAGGCTTGATGAAGCAAAGCCCTGCTCTCCACCGTGGCTGCTGGAAGTGTTTCTGCTCCATCAGGTCAAAGGTTTCCCATGGGGGCTTTCGCCGGTGCAGTGGGTATCTCTGAGGCTGACAGACCCCTGTCTTCTCTCTCCCAGTTTTCGAAGGCTGTGAAGCACTTTGGAGAAGACACGGACAAAATGCAGCCAGATGAGTTCTTTGGCATCTTCGACCAGTTCCTTCAAGCTGTGACCGAGGCCAAGCAGGAGAACGAGAACATGAGAAGGAGGAAGGAGGAGGAGGAGCGCCGTGCACGCTTGGAGGCACAGGTGAGTGAGCACCAGCGAGTCCAGCAGCACCCGCAGGGCACCCAGAGATGGCAACCATGCCATGCTGTCCCCAACAGCTGGCCTTGGCCATGTGGCATGCGGAGCACTGAAGACCAGGCAAGGAGCTTCAGTGCTCTTAGACCTACCTGCCTTTCACTGTTGATTGTGTAATTAACTAATGACCTTGGGTTGGTGAGATCTTGGAGCTAAGACGTACAGCAGAGCTGGTGCTGCTTGTGGGCTGCTGTGACCCACCAGCTGTGGACCTCAGCCCATGGGTTGTATCAATCCCCCCAACCAGCTCTCGCGTGCTAAGCACCAGGGTGGGAAACTGCTCATGTTTCATGGGTTTGGGGGTCACCACGCATGTGTTGGGCACCCCACAACCACGAGAGTGAGATGTCTCCTTTCCTTCCTCCCCGGTGCCATGACACGTAGCTGAAGGAGCAGCGGGAGCGGGAGCGCAAGGCGAGGAAGGCAAAGGAGAGCGGGGAGGAAGGCGGCGAGTTCGACGACCTCGTCTCAGCCCTGCGCTCGGGCGAAGTCTTCGACAAGGACCTCTCCAAGCTGAAGCGCAACCGCAAGCGCATCGCCAACCAGCTGGCCGACAGCGGCCGTGAGAGGCCCATCACCAAGCTCAACTTCTAAAAAACAAGCAAAAACCAACAAAAACAAAACGCGGGTTAGTCTTTATGAAGTGGCTAGGGTTTTTTTTTAATTCCCGTTATGCTGCCTTGCGATTCAAAACAGTGGCACGCTCTTTCTCCCCGCGGGCGAGTGTGTATGTGTGTATATACTGTGTATATAGTCGGGTGGGGGGTGCGGATGGAGGTGCGTGGGCAGACCACCTT
>NW_010131276.1:22152-34163 GCF_000699245.1 Pterocles gutturalis
GATGGGAAGCCGCTGCCCACTGCTCTTCTGCTTGGACCAACCCCCCCGGGCCACTTGCAGGGGATGCCTTGCGCACAAGCCAAGCGGCTTAAAGAGGAAAAGAAAAAAAAGAAAGTTGACTGAACTTAATCTGGTTTGGGTTTTTTTTTTTTCTCGTTGTTGTGGTTATTCCAAAAAACTCGCACATCCGTGCTTTTGCGCTGGTTCCCAAGCTCGGCGCTGCGGGCGCTCCTGGCGATGCTCTTCCCGTCATCCTTGGGAAACGCTCTTTTTCCTCCTGCCGCCACCTTGCTAAAGGAAAAAGTTTACCCCAAAGTGCTTCTTGCTCTAATACCGCACAGATATATTTATACTTTTATAGCATTTTCTGGCCCAAGACAAGTGGGAAAGGTCGGTTCTTGGAGGAGACGAAGAGCATAAACTTTTGCGTTGTAATTTTTATTCTTGCTTTCTGTTCAATGGGACAAACTGTATCCTCTGTAAAGGTGGGTCAGGACCAAGGCTCTCTGATGTACAAAGGGGCTGGTGCAAAACCCGCTGGCTTTCACCCACTTTCTTTTCTTTTTCCTTTACCGGACACACAGAAGCAGTGATGCCAAGAAACGCTTGTCTCTTAACCAGGTCCTTTTTCGACTAGTTTGCTGTTTGTTTTCATTGCAAATTTGTAAGCAGAACTACCTGTCAGATGTCAGTCCAAAAAAAAGACAAAAAAAAAAAATATTAAAAATAATTCAAAGCTCTCAGGGAGTAATAATTTAAAGGTTTAGAAAATTAAGAATTGGAGAATAAAAAGTAACCACCATTAACATATTAACATTTCTATTCTTAAATTATGCTGAGTATATAGAGGACTGTTACTTTTTACTTTTATTTATTTGTGGTGTGGTTTTTTTTAAGAAAAACAAAACACAACCTTTTTATACCACCAATACTTTTGTGATCCTTTTGTTTGTTTGTTCGTTTGTTCTTTTTTCCTGTGGAGAGATGAGTTTGTCCCTGTTGCACTAGATATTAACACTATTGGAAATAAGGTTTGGTTTGTTTTTGGTTTTTTTTTGTCGGATAATCGGTATTACTGGTGGGGTATGGGATGTCAGTGAACTATATGTACTGTATAGCAAAAGTGCTGTTTAAACTAATTTGTATTAAAAAAAAATATGGTTCTAAGCACCTGAAGGCCACGGGGTCTGCGTGCTGAGTGAAAGCTGTGAAATCTCTCTCTAACCAGAGTTGTCAAGAGCTGTGGTTTTACCATTTTGTTCTTTTCTTCATTGCAACTTTTGACGCACTGTAGATTAAAAAAAAAAAAAAAAAAGGACAAAAAAAAAAAAAAGAAGACTTTCTGAGTAGCATTTAAAGCAGTAATAAATAAAGCAGGTAATCGCAAAAAAAAGTCCATCACCTCGCATCCGAGCAGCTGCAAAACCTGCAGATTATGTTCAAAGGTGGAGTTAAGCACTTTGCTTTAAGAAGGAGGGGGAAATAAAGACAAAAGGTAATGATAATACTATTCCTTAACTAAAGTGCCTCTATTTATATTTTTTATTTATGGCTGAAAAAAATGGGGCTGATACAATTGAGGGAATGGACTTTGGGGGGAATTTAAAATATTTAAAAAAAAAGGAAGAAAAATAAAGGTTAAAAAAAAAAAGTCTGGCCTCTGATGGTTTAAGGAATGGTTGGTCACATGTGTTTAATTCGAAAGGTGGTGGGAGTCGGACAGGGCAATCGCCTCCCGGGGTCCCTGGGTGCGGGGCTCAGCCACCAGCACCCACCCCCAGCTCCTGCCTCCGCGACCCCAGTGCCACATCAGGACCTTTCCTGACAGATTTCCTCTTGCCCTTCCAAACCTGTTGTATTTTTTTTTTAATTGTTTTACAACAGCCTCATTATCGGGCTGAGTTTGCCATTTCTTTGTTTTCTTTCAGAAAAAAAAAAAGAAAAAAGAAAAAAGAAAAAAATATTCTATCTCTATAAATAAATACAAAGGCTGTGTGCAGGTAATTCCATGTGCCATTGTCGAAAACTACTTTTAGATTGGTGCTGGTGTAAGTAGCCACTCTTTTCTCTTGGGTGTGTATTTTAAAGATTTTTTTTTTAATAATGCCAAAAAGGAAAAAAAAATCCATAATAATTTGTAAACTGAAGTATATGTCTTGGACCTTATTAGCTTCGTAGTGACCAAGGTAGTCTGTTAGGTGCAAGGATGTTAGTAGTCTTAGCTAGCGGAAAATGCTGTGTAATGTTATGAGACTGTACATTTTCTAAGATGGCAATATGCAATAAAGAAAAATGATTTCGGTGAGTGTACCTGCCAGAGCCACGAGTTATTTTTGGGGGGGAATAAAAAAAAAAAATATATTTGGAGACTGACACAGGTGTTGGAAAGGCCCTCCATGGGTTGCTCTTTTTCAGGTGCATTTGCAGCCATTGCTGGGGTGGGCTGATAACCCCACGTCATCACTTTCCTGGGTTTCAGGCAGTTGGGGGTTTTCCCACCCTCCTGGCTGGCAGCATCCTCGTCATCACCCACCCATGAGCTCTGGAACACCTCCCAGTTAGCGACCCCATTCATTTCTCCCACTGTGCGGGTGCTAATGCCTGTTCCCGCCTTGGTGACCAGCTGTTGTAGGAACCTGCATTGAGGCAGCCACTGGTTTTGTCTCCTGGGATCGGATCATCTGCCTTTCTCCAGCTGACGGAGCCGAGCCGGTGCTGACTGGCTTGGCCAGCGTGCCTCTGGCAAGCCTAGCTACACACACCAGAGATGTTTTCTTGGCAGTAGCCCAAACCCCTCTTGGCCTATTCACACTCACTATTGCCTTTCCCACACACCTTCCCATCTGGGCTCTGCGTTATTTTCTTCTTTTTCCAATGCTCTTTGCATGAGTGACCTTTGCAGCACCCAGCACCCCCAGACCCCACTGTCTGTAGCGATGGGAGCATCCGCATCATGATCAAATGCTTCCACCTTTGATCAAGGCTTTCCCCAGTATAACCAGTAAGCCAGCACCAAGCCAGCACAGAAGGGACGTCTAACATGTCCCTGGGCTCGCTGGGTCTTCCTTTGGTGTGATCCCACCCAGTGTCAGCGAAAGCAGCTGCGGGCTGTGTAGTGAAAGGACCTGAGCTTCAGATGCTCTTCCCTTCATAAATCCCTCTGTCCTCAGCACAGGGGTGCTCTGGGACAGTCCCCAGGATGGGGACAGGGTGGCAAGTGGGAGATGTGAGCAAAGAAAGGGATAACTTTTTATTCATCAGGGATACTTGAGGTGAAAAACACCTTAGTAATGTGCAAGCTTCCCAGCTCAAAAACCCTCCTTTAGGGCTGAAACAGCAGCATCTATGGCTTGAGCATGTAAATTCAAGATACGACGTTTGTCATCCCAGAGGAAATGGGACTGGGGTGGGCGCTGTGCTGTGTGAGGCCGTGTCGCCAGGAGCTCATGTCCAACAGTGGGCTGGCCAGCTGGGTTTTCACCTGGAAAAGGGCTTCTGTGCCCCCAAATCCTGGCTGCTCCCTCCAGTTAAAGCCATGAGGAGGGTGTCCTGGATGGGCCAAAACTGCCGAGACCCGCCAGTGCCAGGGGAGCTGCCTGGCACAGTGCTCCTGGAGGAACTGCCCCGTGGGGCCACCTCAGTTGGTGGCACAAACCTGCTGAGCCAGCCTTGGCTTTGCTCCGCTCCAGCCAGGCAGCTTTCCCTGTTGCCGAAGGCTGGGGTGACTGGGCATCCCGCCGGAGCAAGGAGTGTCAGGTGTCGTCTCCCATTCTCAACCTGTTATCCTTGGCATCGCACCCCGGCTTGGAAAAGATGAGTCAAGAGGTTGGGGAGACAACCTGGTGCGGATGCAGCCTCGCAGGCAAAACCCAGCCTGGCAAGTAGGGCGGACGTGACTTGACAGGGATACGCTGGGCAGGAGCTTGCTGGGTACTTGGCACATTTTGGGCACCGTCTTTCCTCCTCAGCAGGAGGGAACAGCCTTCAGGTTTTGACCTCATGGCCAAAAATATTTATTTATTTGCACCCAAGGGAGGGTGCAATGGGACTGGTGGAACTGTCAGGCTTTGACATCCCTACTGAAGACCCTCAGGAAAGGATGAGCAAAGTGAGGACGCTGCCAGTCCTATTCCCACCAGTGCTGTGGCTGGACCTGGCTCCATCCCTTACGCAGGTGCCCACGTCACAGCTCAAGCAGATGTTTGGGGGTAAAATTGCACTTTACTGACATCACGATCTCGCACAGCCTGATCATGAGATCTGTGGCCCTCCGACAGGACTGGCACTTCTGGAGCACCTGGAAACTGGTTTGTCCTTCGATGCAGGGACCAGCGTAGCAATAAAAGCACTCGGGTGTTTCTGTACCAGCCTGTGCTGTGTAGTGAACATACCCTTCAAGCTGTGCTTCTGGGGACGATGAGAGAGGCCAAGCTCCCATGAATGCCGATGTGTGCAGGAGGAAGGCTGTGATCCAGCACTGTCCCTGTCTCCATCTCCTGCAGCAGATCTTGATGGCATCTCTCCTGCGAGCTCTCACCCTGGCATTGCTCGGCGTCCTGCAACACATGCATGTGGAAAGGTGATGTCTCCATTTTAATCAGAGGTGCTTTGACCTGAAACTTCTCAGCATTTTATATGTTTTAGCCTTAAACCAGCCTTGATGTACATGTATAGGTGAGCCAGGGAGCAAGGCGGGACCCTGTGCTGCTGGACCCCAGCAGAGCCTCAGCAAAGGCAGCACCACCATCTGCTGGCACATGCTGGACTTCATGGTTTTAGGGCAGCCCCGAGCATAAAATCGATCCCTCTGCTTTCCTCTGTCACCTCTCTGCTGTGCTCTGAACAGCAGCACAGTGTCCTCTGGCTGTGGAACAGTCGAAATGCTAAATTTTATATTTAAGTTTTCCCCAGTGTAGTTGAAGAGGGATAATTTTGATTCTATCCATCATAATTCATTGAGTCAAATAGCCAAAGGTCACAACCTGTGGCTTCACTGTGACTTTCTTCACTGCCTGAGCTTCAGGCTGGTGCACTCTGCATGTGTGCATGCAGGCAACACAAATGTGTGTATGTACAAGATAAAATAACTCAAAATGCTTTCATGGGTCTTCTCAACTTACCTCCATTGCTTTTGAAATTATGGAGTGCCCCACTCCCCTGCAGTCCCTCCCAGAACTTGTCCTGACACTGGGGTCTGTGTTGGGACCCTGTTTTATGCAGGGTCCCCAGCTAAACCCAGCTGTCCTTGCACTCCATTGTCACGTTGCATGAACTCGACATTAAGGTGGAGTGTCCCAGGGCAGCTCCATGAAGACAAGTCATTAAATTGTCATTTTTCCGTTACTTTATTTACCAGCACATATTGCAGCATTTGCTCACCTGCCCGTGCTTCAGCTCAGACGTGGCTCTGCAGGAGGGGCAGGACACATGCACTGTGCAGGCAATGGCAAGCAGAGCTGCCCAAAGCCAGGATTAACCCGGGCACCTAGCAAGTCTGGAGGACACAGAATAACTAAACATAGCTATGCTCCTCCTGCCTAACCCATCATTTTGGCTTTCCAGGGTGCTGCTGTAGGCAAAGCCAGGCTGGGATGGTGCCCACGACTCTCCCCAGGCTTTGAGTGCTGCGGGGTACCAGTAGCTTTTCCATCTACTTGAATTTGCCCTCGTGTACGTTCACATGGATTTACTCTGCCTAGCTTTGTGCAGAGCATCCCCTGGGCCCAAGGAAAGGTGAGGAAGCTCCAACCATGTGCTTCGCCCAGCTCCCAGCCTCTGCCAGGACCCTTTTTACTGTGAAATCAGAGTGTGAAGCACTCAGGCAAGACCTGGTTTCTACTGCAAATGTTTCCAATTTAATAGCAGGGGGCAATTACTATTTGAGTTACATTTTCTGGAAAGAATCCACAATTCAGAGGCTTTATTCAAGACTTGACGTGACCTCAGGGACGGTGTATTACCAAATGCTCTGTAAAATGCACCAGACTGAGCACAGCAGCCAGAGGCGCGGGTCAGGGAGGAGCACAAGTGCCACTGCACGTTACATTTCACTGGAGAAATAAGTGACCTGGTTCCTCAGAGCATTTTTTATTTTCTTGATGCTGAGATTAGTTCAGAGTATGTTACTAGGTCAGGTAAGCAAATTACATTCATGCCGTTGTGAAAAAATTGCTGGGTGAGCGATTTAAGAGAAATTTATCTTGCTGCTTTCATTCACATCTATGACCTTAAGGGTTTTTAATTTGTAGGACCCATCCAAGGGGGTTTCTTTCCTCAAGCCCCCGAGCATAAATGTGTTTCAGCCTGCGTATCAGTACTGCTGGCAGAAGCGGGTGGGGAGATTCCTGGTGCCTTCAGCCAGACTTGCTCTGGCCCCTGGGAGAAGCAGAGATGTTCCTCCAGATGCAGAAGGGCAGCACTGAATATTTCCACTCCCAATCTCCACCCCAGGAGCCGAGGAGTGTTGTCCTCCTAAGTGACCTCCCCAGAGCCACCCCCACTGCACCTTTCTGCTTCTCCTTACGGTGGGGGCAAGGAGAAGCAGGTGTCCCCATATCTGAAGTGGAGGCACCCACAACATGTGAAGCACTGAAGTTTGCAAACACCTTAAACTCTTCAGGGCACACAGCAATAAAAAGCCCTCTGAGAAAAGGTGTGATCCTCTTTTCAGAACAAAGATTTAAAAAAAAAAATAAAACTAATTTTTTTTCAGTTCATTAATCTCTTTAGATTCTCCCTTGTTTATTAGTTTCTGAGCTATTTAAGGAAGAGTTAAGGTTGAAAATAGTTTCTAAAGGCAAGGATAATAGATGCATAAAATTAAGGAGCCCAAGTATTTGGAAGTTGCTCCCCAATCTGTTTTGTGGGCTTCTGCCTGTTTTTGCCTTTTTGAAACCAGGTGAACCTGAGCTGTGTGGGGCTGAGCACAGAGCGGCAATGCCCACAGCAAAGGGGACAGGAGCAGGACAGGGCTGCCACCTCCCCAGGACAGAAATGCTGGCAGGTGTCACCACCTGCCTTGCCTCTGGCACAGCTGCCTGGCAAGTTGTGGGGCTTTGAAAGTGAATCCAGTGCAGGATCTGACCCCCAGCTCACACCATGCCACACCAGTATTCCATTCACCTTCGAGTCCCCCTTGCTAAATTTCCTCTGGCTTTGGTCACAGCCTCCTGGGGGGTCTTCTTGGCCAAGCAGATCATCTGTCACCCTCCAGCCAGACTACTGCAGGCCCTGGTGTTGTGCTCTGGGGTTTGTGCTACTTTCACTTTGATTTCCCCAGCAATTCATCCATTTTATGCCACCGAGAGGGATTTACAGTCTGTTTCTCCGTGACACTTTTCCTCCTGTCTCTCGCAGTGGTTGATTTCCTAGGAAAAAATACCCAGAGAAGCAGAGCTGCTCCCCAAGCACATCAGCTGGGGGGTACATAGATGCTTCAAAATTCAGGTAATGTTCTGGCATGAGAAACCCATCGCTCCTTTGCAAACTGGGAACCGCGATAGGGCTGAACGGGACCTTCTCCTCCCACATCCAGCCCCAGTGAAGCCACTGGGACTTACCCTGCTGGTCCTGGCAAGCTCATGGCTTGCACTGGCAAAGCGGCACAACGCAACTGGGCAGGGGGTCACCCAAGCCTGGATCCCATTGCGGGGTTACTCCTCCTGCAGGATTTGGGACCATTTTCTTCTTCTGGCGCTTAGTTAGAACCTCATGGCTGTGTAATGCTTTGCAAGCAAATCTAGAAGTGTACCCATTTATTATTAATAATCAGAGTCACCATATAAAAATACAAATGCAGCTGAACTAAGCGCCCTACCAGCATGAGGACTGGTCTCACTGGGCATCTGGGCTGCAGCCCTTGCAGCTCTGGAGAGCGTGCAGCACAGACATTAGCCAGCGTTGCACAAAATCCCACTTTTTCGATGTGCTTTCCAAATTATTCATTTCAGCCTCTACAACAAACCTTCCAAAGAGCAGCATATGTGGAGTTCAATGCTGACTACTGAATCCATCTTTGAAACCACGTTTCAGAGAGGTACGCTTAGGGCTTGTGCAGCTTTGGTCACAACCCTTACTTTGAATGGTTTTATTTGGGATGCAGCAGTCCTGAAGGCAGAGTGGTTGATCTCATTAACAGAAGGAAGCTTTTCTCAGGATCATTAGTGGAAAAGCTGCACTGGGTGCTCAAATCTCTGCTGGCATCTACTGGATACGCATGCTGAAAGAGAAGAGGGAATGAGCTGTTCTGGTTCTGATGATTATTGTCAGTTATTGCAGCCCATCAGGCTGTCACTCATAAATTGCTAATTGTTCACAGTTCATAAGCTATGTACAAAGCATTTGCTTTGAACCAAGAGTTAATCCAGAGATTAAGAAGGGAGTAGAAAATAATGACTTGAATGAAACTGATTATCAAATCAACAGCAAAACTACCAGTGACTCCAGCTGGAACAGCACCTTCTAAAATGATTGCCATTCATCAAGATTTAGTGTTTTCCTTCTAAGATATAAGGCATTAGTTGTATCAGTGGAATGTATATCATTGCCAGGTAGTATGGCACTCTTAAACTGAGGGTAAGTATGCTGGAAAGTCAACAAGGGACTAAAGAGCCCAAGGACTAATTTTTAATTTGCTTTTGACTAACATTGTCACTGGCATCCATGGCTGAACTGGTCTTCAGATCATGTGAACTGCTGTCTCTTTCTTGCTGAATATCCTGCACTGAATAACCCACATTATTTTTGAATAGGAGTGCTAAAAAGTGTCCCAACATCCTTTGCAGAGCCCTTGTGCAAATGAGATTGCAGTTTGCCTTGGATCTAGGCTCATCTCAAAAGAGGAAGAAGGAAAGAGGTGTCGCAGAGCCATGGCTAGAGGGCTGGAGCCTTGAAGCTAGTTTTGCAGGGTCTAAAATCTCAGCGTCTTGCTGCCTTCAGAGTTCTCCCTCAGCCCAAAGAAAGGGGATGTCTAAGCGGGGTGACACCAGCATGGGCATGTAAGAGGTGTGGAGCGGATGTCCCCAGAGAGGCTGGTCCAGGAGCCACCTCCTGATGTTTTCTTACCTGGGAACTGGCTGCGACCATGGGCAGAATTTTCAGATCTAGAATAAAACAGTGATCTGCTCCTGGATGAACATATGGAGCTACTGGCAGGTACAAGGACAGAGTGACACGCTGGCTTGCACACTAGCATGGTCAAGACCTTCTTGCCCACTCCGCACTGTTGGTGAAAGGCAGCAACCTTCAGCACAGCTGGGACACAGCAGCGTTTCAAGTACGGTTTTGGCAAGCAAATACCTGAAAGGAGGCTGTAGCAAGGTGGGGAAGAAAGGTGGTTGAGAAGAAAGGGCCTCAAGTTGTGCCAGGGGAGGTTTAGATTGGATATGAGGAAAAATTTCTTCACTGAAAGGGCTGTCAAGAACCGGAACAGGCTGCCCAGGGAAGTGGTTGAGGCACCATGCCTGGAGGTATTTAAAAGATGTGTAGCTGTGGCGCTTAGGGACATGGTTTAGTGGTGGAGTTGGCACTGTTAACGTTTACAGCTGGACTCAATGATCTTAAGGGTCTTTTCCAACCTAAATGATTCTATGATTCTGAGGAGTACAGGACAGGCACAGCAATAAAACACAGGTTGGCTCTCTACTGGAGCTGCAGCAGGTCATGAATCTCCCCTTGCTACAGCTGAATTTTTCTACAGATAATATAAGAGTCAATGATTATTGGCACTCAGGCTCTTGAAGATGTTTCAAACACCAGAGCACTCTGTATGGCAAATTAGCCCACATCAAGATCCTTGTTACCACCTGCCAGCTACCTAGGTAAGAGTTAAATCTAATTTCATCATTCACAACCACCTCCTTCACTTTACACTAGCCCTACCTTGCTGCGGAAGGGCAGGTATGCAAGAAATTCCTGTCCTACCCTTCTAACAAGTCACTAGTGTTCACTTGCTGTCAAACCGCTTCTGTGACAAGCTGTGGTGTTTCCATCCAGCTCCTCCCCGAAACAGGACAAATACACTGTTCAACTTAGAAAATCCAGGATCTGCAGGGGAAAGTATCAGTGCTGAGAAGTAGTTAGGGGTCAAGTCTTTTCCTCATGGACTTCAGAAGCATCCCAGAAGCATGAAAAATGGCTGCATTAAAATTTCACAAACAATTAGGTCTCTCTCTACTATCACTAATCAGGCAATTTTTTACAGAGGTTCCTTTCTCAAGGCTGGGCTGAGAATGATGCCAGGCTGAGACTAAAAGACAATTTATTTCTTGTCTCACTTACAAAACAATGACAGTATGTTCACTTGGGTCACAAACAGTTGAAAAAGCTGGTAAAACAGTAACATTGTATTTTTAAAGCCTGTACAAGGAAAAACACTGCAGGTCTTTCACATTTAACTCTGTCAAAGATAAAGGAAGGCCCAATCTTTGTTTCTGATTCAAAATAGTAATTTAAGGCTTTAGGCCTTTGGACCAAAAAAATATACTGACAAATTCATATTAATTTATGCTGCGCAATGACAATTTCATTGTGTTATTTTCCTTTTTTTTTTTCAATGGCAAACAGAGCTGTTTTTTAAATATTATACTCCAGATGGATTACTGCCATCAGTACAATAATATCTATTCTCTGCATTTACACACTTTCACATGCTTAAGAGCACATGAAAAGCTCATGGTATTGCTTCACCTCTTCTTTCAGACACTCACCTCTCTCACACAGTTCCTGTAAACACCATTAAACTCTTAAGAGACATGAGACACTTTGGATGAGCGCAAAAAGAAGACGCACACCTTGTGCACAAACTCAGTGATACCATAGTCTACACCCACACACTTTTCCTCAGTCTATCTGAAAAGCTCTCATTTCTCACATTCCTAGTATTTTAAGATGACTGTACCTGTAAAAGAACAGGAACAGGCTGCTGAAATTCTGACAACTGAGCTTTCATCTCCCTTTCCCTCCCTCCCATCCCATACATCTTCCTTGTCACAACAATTACTGCTCTGTTATGCTTGAGAGGTTGGAAAAAAAATTAAATCATCGTAACAGATCGCTTTTTTAGCCTGTCCTACAGTCTATGACTTTCTGACTTCAGCACTTCCACATATAACAGGTTAAAGCAACATTGTCTGGCCATGACATGGTTTTCACAGTGTGGTGTTTCCAGAGCATCTTCCAGCTGCCAGTGCTCAGCTTTCAATTGCTTTTTTGGCACTTAACAAACAGCTCACACAGTCAGTCGGTTTGGGCTGTATTTGCATGTCTGTCTCATAGCTTCACTGTGGCACCTTCTGCAGGGCTGAAGCAATTGCTGTTTTTTTCTTGCAGACAAGCTCTTCTACCAGCTGGGCTCGGCGGCTATCACCAGTGTGTCAGGCCTGCTGAAAGGGAAGGGAGACTTCCTTTCCCCTGGATCTCTCACTGCTTGCAGACTGGGTCACCAAACCAGAGCTCTCACAATGGAGAAGAAATCACACTGTAGCTCACGCAGTCCCATCTCTCCAATTTCCTGGCAGTCTGGCTGCAAAGTGCTCCAAGCTCCGGAGCTCCCTGCATTTCCTCGGGGAGATGGCCCGGAGCCCTGCACCTCCATCTTGGACCCCCATCCCTTCAGAGACTGGTGTCGACGGCGTCCGCTTTGGCCTGCAAGGTGGCCTCAGAGATGGTGTCTGGCTGCCCATCCCGACAGAAGAGGACGGCGGGGTTCTTGCAGGCCCACATGGCCACCTCTCCCCCGTTTGCTGGGCTGGAGGAGGATGGGGCACTGCCTGGAGGGCCGCTGTGCCGGTTGATGTAGCGCTCCCGGACACGGTCAGCCTGGCTCCGGGGCTCTGGCCGGTGGCCTGGGGCTGAGAAGTAGGCTGCCACGTTGTTCCTAGTCCTGTAGCCACCCTCACGGCTTCGTCGCAGCAGCACGGAGATGTTGGGGTTGCGGGCGGCATAGATGAGGGGGTTGATGGCACCGTTGGCCCAGGCCATCCCGCTGGCTACGGCGTCCATGGTGGGCGAGA
>NW_010131277.1:0-1383 GCF_000699245.1 Pterocles gutturalis
GCACCCCAGCTTGCTGTTGGACGCTGTTTGCAGCCTTTTTCTTAAAAATAATTTTAAAAAAATTAAAATGTAGCAAAGCAAAAATGAAAAAAACCAAACCAAAACAAAACAAAAATCCCCCCAAACCCAAAAACCTGTTTGAAAGCAAACGGGTGTTGGAATTTTCTCACTTTTCCCAAGTCTTGCCAAGCCGCTCTGCTCCCAAAGCAGGTTTTTGGGGGGTGGGAAAGGCGGTGTGAACACGCTGCTGATTTATTTTACTGCATTTGTGCTCGCTGCCCAGTTCCTCCATCACTTAAAACAATGAAAAACTCCTTTCCAAAGCTCCAGAAAAAAAATATTCTAAGATCCTTCTGGGGGAGATGCTGCGGATGGGTGCAGCCCCCCAGGCGTGGGGGGATCCGGCTCTGCCCTGAGCCCATCGATGTCCCCGGGAAGCTCCATCCGCATCCCAAAGGAGATGATTTAAGCCACGAGGAGGTGATGAACCAGGGAAATCTCAGTATTTGGGGGAGAAAAAGGAGAATCGGCGAAGGCACACGGCACAGCGATGAGGCTGGGCTGCTGGGATTTGGAAAAATCCTGATAAAGGACAGCTTCTCCTCGGTGGGGGGTTTGGGGCGGGAGGGGACCAGGCACGGATCCGGGTTCCTGCAGAGTTGTTGCAAACCCCAGCGAAAGCAGGGCTGGAGCAGTGGATCTCTGCGGGACGGAAATGGGGCCGATATGGGCTGGTTGGTCCCAGATGTTCCAACTGCTCGGAAATTGGGCAGTGGAGGAGGATGCTCCCACCGAAATTCCCATGAGGATGCTCCCACTGAAATTCCCACGTGGGTGCTCCCACCGAAATTCCCACGTGGATGAGACCGAGAGTCTCTTGGCATCGATCAGGTGGAAGCGCTGAGGCTCGCATTCTTCCCCGCTTCTTGAGGGGAAAAACCAGCTCGGAAAGGATCCAGGAAATCCCCCAAATCCTGGGGATGGACACGGGCGGCTCTCCCAACAGCCGGGCTGGATCTTGGGGGACCCCAAATCCCCCCCGTGATGGAGGGTTGTTCCCCCCCAAAGGCACGTGCTGTCCCCGTTCTGGATAAACTGGGGTTTGGGGCAGTTTCACTGGACTTTGGGAGATGTCCCAGGAAAAATGAACCCAACTGATCCTTTCCCAGCTTCACCATCACCTTCTGACAAATCCTCCAGTTTGAGCAAACCAGCCCCCGGTGCCGAGCAATCCTCCAGCGCCGACGTTTCGTGTTCCTGGGCTGGTTCGGTGCTTCTGTCTGTTCACCGAGCCGGGAGGTGCCAAGCAGAAAGGTGCTGGGATGCCGGGTACATCCACAAACCTCCCCACGAGGAAAAAAATCTTCTTTTTGGGGCTGTTCA
>NW_010131277.1:1428-1803 GCF_000699245.1 Pterocles gutturalis
GGTCTGGCTTGTCCTGCCCCCAAAACCCCCCCAAGGAGAGAGGAGGAGGAGGAGGAAGAGGAGGAGGAGGAGGGGTGCTGGGGAAAGCCGAGCTGTGATTTCCACCCGTGCTGAGCTCCTTTACAGCTGATCCATCATGGGGACAACCTCGGTCCCGTGCTGGGGAAAGCCGAGCTGTGATTTCCACCCGTGCTGAGCTCCTTTACAGCTGATCCATCATGGGGACAACCTCGGTCCCCCATCCCCATAGCACCGGGGCACCACGAGCATCCTCAGGGCAGCTTCCAGCTGATTTAAAAGAGGAAATAAATTTATTTTCCTCTTCCTCCGCCGGCTGCGGAGCATCCTGCCGATGCCGGATGCCGCTCCGTGTCT
>NW_010131277.1:1911-2170 GCF_000699245.1 Pterocles gutturalis
TCAGGGCAACGCTGCGTGACACCCGCCCTTGAGACGGATCTGGAGTGTCACCTCCTACCACCACCCTCCATCTCAGCCCCGGGGATAACACACCCTGCAAAGAGCGGGGGGAGCAGGGGAGGACAGGAAAGGGAAAAATCCTGGGAGGCAAATAGAAACTGATTTTAGTGAAGCTGGAGCGCCGGAACTCCTTTATTTCTATAAATTTATAAAATTTATAGAAATGTATAAAGGATTTATGTTGCTCTTGGTCCAGGGT
>NW_010131278.1:0-6998 GCF_000699245.1 Pterocles gutturalis
ACCCGCCGTGTCTGTGTGGAGAGAGCAGGCTGCGGGCGCTCCCCGGTGCAGAGGTCAGCAGAACGCAGGCGCCGTGCCGCCAGGGACGGCTGGCAAAGGACGGCCGTAGGGTGGGAAGCACTTGCAGTCTTCAAAAGTCTCCATGCAGGTTTGAAAAGTTTCTCCAGTGGGAAACGTTATCCAGTAAAGCCTTTACTGGGAGGGCAGAAACGAGCTGGCGAGGCATTTGTCTGAAATGTAACTTTTGGGAGTGTGCTCAGTTTAAGATTAAATTTTGCATCCTTGCGCGTATGGGCACGTGCACAGGGGCACACCGCTGCATCATCGTGGTGCAGTGATCCCGGAGGAATCTGTGCAACGGACAAATTACATGGGTGGCACAGGATCATTCTTCTAAGCCTTGTTGTATGTTCCTTGTGGTGTGCCAAACCTCAGGCTGTCTGGAGGCAAGCCAACACTTGTGACATAGGTGTAGCTCAGTCCCTGGTCTGTGTGGAGCTGACAATGATCTGCATGTAGCCTCTTTAGCCATTTTGTGTGTGTTTGTTTGGGTTTTTTTTCTTTTGCTGTTTTCTTCTGTAAGCCGAAACAGTCAATTAAGATCTCCTGAAGCAAGACACCAGTTAGGCACAAACAGTCACAGAGCTGCTATAAACTTTCCTGGTTTCAGCCCCCAGTTGGGGAAGAGTGACAAAAACTAAGAATGGCAATGCATATAGCAATTTCTCTTTCTGGTTCAAACACCTGTATTAGAAACTGAGCCCTGCATTTTAATCCCGTTGCTGCTGTTAACTCATTTCGTGACTTAGAGCTGGTAACCTAAACCCATGTATGCAAAAAGGACATGGTCGCAACAACAGGTGTTTAGGTGTTTTTTACCTTAGAAAAAGAAATTTGGTTTCTTGGCAAGGTAGGTGCCATAGAAGTCTTAAGCATTACATGCTGTAGTGGGTGCCTTTAAAAACAAAGACTGAAATGCTGGTAAGGTGAGAACTTAGTAACGTACACTTAAATCTTTTTGTAATAGAGGGGCAAAAAAGTCTTTGTAAACAGTTGGACAGGTATCTTTTCCTCTTCCCTTCGCTCAGTAGCCTGTCTCTCCACAGGTATGGTTTCCAGTTTAACATAGTTACCAAAAATCTTCAAATCCTTTAAAGATAATGTCTGACTACACTATGGTGTATACCTAGCCTTTTGTGGTAGTGAAAAAATGTCATGGCAGGGGAAAAAAAGGGGCATCTAGCAGGGAAGAGTGTGAAATGTCATTTTTCTGTAATGGTGAAAGTAGTCGTGATGAAGGATCTAGAGGTGAGGGTAAACAGCAGATTTGATTAGTCAGTAAGGTGAAACTGGCAGCAGCAAAGAGCCCAACAGAAAATGGTTTGAGCTGCATTTCTGAAGGCACTGTGTTATAGAGAAGGGAGATCGTATTCTATCATTATCTTGTTCTAGCATATCCTCCCCAGCAACAGTGTATTCTATTGGGACCTACAAATCACATTACTAGAAAGGTACTGACAAAGCAGAATTTGGTGAAGCGAAGTGTGATAGAAAATTTAGCTTCTTAAGAAAGATCAAAATACAGGATTTAGGACAACTTATTAACAGGACTAAGAGGAACTCAGAAATACAAAGGTCTGTGGGAATTGAAGGATTTTGATTAAATGGGTGAAACAAAGCTGTACATGGAAGTACAAGTAGGATTAACTCAACTTAGTTCAGAGCTCAGCAGTGAAGGAAAGGAGATGGCAATGAGCTCTTTTGCATTGCAGAACAGGCTTGCTTTAGAAGCAATGTGGAACTTGTGCTGAACTTGTGGGAAAAATCTTTGCTCTTGGTATTTACTTTCATATTCAATTTGACATTGGCAAGGTAGGAATTCAGAGCTAAAAAGCTTTTACATTTCTAATGTGTCACTTTCAAATTCCTTAGTACTGATTAGCCAATATATAGTAAATATGTGCTATTTGTCCTGTGGGTTGCTATGAAGATCAGTCCCCAAATACAGCTGTTGCTTCATCATTATGCCATGTGGGATATAATTAACATTAGGTTAATTCAAAATTTTTGAAAACTCTAGGATTGCATATATCAGACATCTGGTTCAAAGCTTGGCATTTTTCAATACATGTGTCTAGGTGAGTAGTTTCTTGACACACTCCCAATCAGTTGTCCTCACCTTTCCACTCTTCTAAAAGAGTGTAGATAATCTTACTGGGGACAGTGTAGGAATCCATGGGACAAAAAGGACATGTTTGTTATAAACTGAATGCTGCCTTCTCTTACTGCCCCCTCCTTGGGTGACGGAGACTGAAATAAAGGCAGCCAATATTTTTGTCTATTTTTTAAAGGAATGTCTGTCCAGCTTGTTGAAGATATTTTTATCAGAGAAGAAATGGTAGTTTATTCCTCTGCAGGGCAAGTCTTTCACTTGCCTAAAGAAAAACATAAAATGTTGTTGAAACCATGATCTTGCATGCATCTTTTTATGTGGCAAAGATGCCTAGTCTATTGCAGATCAGAAGTCAAACTCTCAAGCAATCTACTTCTGAACTGCTTAATGATACAAATGATAACAACCTTGTTGCTGCAGTAACAGTAATTCCAGGCTCTTCTATGAGCACACCTACCACTGCAGCTAAAATATAACCGATGAGTAATGTGGCCAGCTTAATGAAGTAGTAGCAACTTGAACAATTGGAGTTTCCATTACTTGTTTCCTTCCACCTTAATTTAGCATTGACACTAGTGGTTTTTATTTCATTCGCTTAATGGCTATGCACTCCCAAGCATGCAGTTGTAGCTTTCCTAAAGTCAGTTCACTGTAACACAGCATGGTCTCCTAGCATGTGAATTGTTTCCACTAGTGTAACATCTCTGCAGTAGCTGTGAAAGAATGGCTCTGCTCAGGCTCCAAGGCATTTGCTGGAGGTGGCAGCACTCTTCTCTGCTGCAAAGCCTGGTGCCCCTCCAGCTTCCTCACAACTGTTCCAGTCAGTCAGCTGGGGAGAGCTCTGGGGGGCGGGCTGATGAGCTCTGGACAACTCTCTGGATATCTGTAGAGAAAATGTCACCCTGCTCCTGGAATATGCTTCTTTTTTTTTTTTTTCTTTTTTCCCTTTAAATGCCACTCCTTGCATCAGTGACCTCATCTGACTCAGCATAGCTTTTGTCTGAAGAGAAAAGGGAACTATAAGAAAGTCCTAGATTTTGACATAGCTGGCGAATGTAGGGAAGAAGGCACACCAAGAGAAACAAAATACTGTTATTTGAGCAAACAAAAAATGATTTTTTTGGAATAGTCTAACAGGCAGTTATGTAAAGCAACTAAAACCCAATCTAAACATCACAAGCTGCTGAAAACAAGGCTATTGTCTACTATGTACACATGGTTTATTTCATCCTCAGGTTTCCCAGAATGTTTTGCTGAGGCTTATGCTGGTAGCTGTGATGGCGCTGTACCTGCTGCGCTGATCCCTGTCCTGGGTTTGCTCCGGATGTTTGACACGGTGACAACACCCGTGTCTCTTGTCTTTGAAAACAGGGCAAGGTTGAAATAGTCATCTGGGTGATTACCAGCTTCTTATTTAGAGGCTGTTTGTATTAAAATTCTGTAGAAGACAAGCGAGACCTGTGCTAAGAGTGTCCCCAACAGATGAAGCTGTGACTACAGCATGAGCTTCTTTACCGTTAGCACTTCATTATTAGGCACAGAGCTTTCTGCAGGCAGGCAGAAACAAATGCAGGAGGGAAAGGGTTTAGGCCCAGAGAAAGAAAGCTGGAATATTTTTATTCCTAAATGCGCCTGGAGGCACATGAAAGAGCTGTGGTCCTGTTGAAGGGGAATGTTGTCCAGGACACTGACATATCCCCTGCACTTTCTTTTTGAAACATGCTGAACATTCATACAGACACAGACAGAAACCAAAGGAGTAGGGAAAAGTGAACTCAGTTTAATGTTTCATTCAAATAGCAGTGCCCCTAATGAGATTACCACTTTAGTCTCCTAGCCTACCACCCAGCCTGGAGGATCTCGCAGACCCTTTCAGAAGCCCTAAACTGATAAGCAAATGACATGTTAACACACATGAAAGTAGGACAGAAGCACATAGTGCTTGATTAAATCAACAGCACCTCTGTTTCTTAATGCTTCCCTCTGTTCAACTTGCTGTGCAGTTTGATTCTGTTTTGGGTTCTGCTTTCCCATCCCCCCCCCTTTTTTTTTTCTTTATAGAAATGACTGAAGATTTAGGTATAGGAAGGCAACATGCACAGAATTCACAGTCCATAAAAATGTAACCTCTTTTCTAATACTTTGTTCAGTCATGCTATCTTTACTAGTGAAGCAATGGCTTGCTGTGTTTATCTTGCTCCTGTTTTTATTCCATTCTCCTGAACCCTTGAAATGGAGCCAAGAAAGGGTATGGAAAATCAGCAGTGAATTCCTAGGAAAAGGAAAGGAATAGGGTGATGAAAATTTACCTTCAATCTTCTGCGAGTGCATGTGACCTTTTTTTAAAAAAAAAAAAAATAAATTGATTACCAGTGTTTAGAAAGAAACCTAGTGGATAAACTGGCAGGCCTGAAAACTCTGCCATTTAAACTGTAACAAGTCGGTTCTGTCTCCCCTCACAGTTTGTCATCCAAACATCACTGGTTCTGAACTCATTTAGGCTAGGTTACAAATTCCGTTAATGTAAATGTGCCCTAGAGGTATTTGTGAGACATCAGAAATCAGTTTTCTTTTCAAGGTGTGTCTTGCTGTTTGCTTTGGTTTTGGTTTGGGACAGTTCTGCTGGCTTAGTGCAAATTTTACTCAAATCCATGTGAATCGCTGTGGTTTAATTTGGACCTCTGACTAAAAAAAAATATAGTTACATGGTTTAGTCTGGTGTCTGTGCAGAGCTTAATTATTCCTTTGTACAAATGTCTTTTCTGCCACTGTGAATACTAAACAAACACTTATATTGCTTCATGGTTTTGAAAAATTATTGACCATCTCCTCAGATAAGGACTGAGGCCTTGGCAGTGTTTGCTCTCTACCATTTCACCATCAGTTTTTCTGTCATGTTTGAAGGTAGGTGTATGGGCAGAGTGACCAATTATCAATGTTCAGACTGAGCTACCTCTGTCTAGTGCATTTTGTGGTTTTGGTTGTCTTGGTTGTCTTTTTTATTAGCAGAGTAGAACCCATGCTTTTTTTGTTTTTCACCTTAACATAGTGGGAGTTTCTTTGTAACTGGAGGGTGAAGGCAGGGATGCTGTGGAGATGCAGTAGAGTGGCTCTGGAGGTCATGCACATATTAATGACTTGAAAGGGATGGGCATTATTTAATGTTTATAGCTTTACCCTTAGAACAGAAGCTTTTTGTTTACATCTGCAGTTCTGCCAACAGCTTCTTCCCTTCCCTCTTGTTCTCTGTATTTTAGCTATTCCTAATCAAAGGCTCTCCAGCATTACTGAACAAGGGTTATAAAGCTTTATGGAACACCTAACAACTGAAATGTAAACTATGAAAAATCAAGGAATGAATTAAGGAAGCAGGTAGCTAGCTATTTGTAATCTTAGCCTTCTGCTTAAGTGTCATGTCTTTAGAAGACTCAGAAACATGGTGACAGGTATGGAGGGAAACTATGCTTCTGCCACAGAAATTAAATGCTGCTTAGAAATAAACCATAATACCTCTATCTGCATTCAAAGAGAATAAATTTTAATTTTCCCTTGAGAAAGCAAGGGCTATGGACTAAACTTGTTTGCAGTACATTGTATATCATGGTGCAATAAACATGTTCTGAAGCAGAAGTTACAAGTGGCTATGTAGTTGTTAACAGGTTAGTAAAGAGATCTGGGTGTTTGGGATTTTAGTATGGGATTTTGTTTGCTTGTTTTATTACAAAATGTGCTTTGCCCATAAAGTAACCTAGCATGAAGAGGGTCTTGAGAAGCCTAGAAAAATCTGTCCCCTTCCCTGGGGGCTATATTAGACCTCTGAGTCATGAAGTTCTTGCATAGTAAGTGTCTGGTTACAAACCTTTTATGGGCCCTACTCAGCTGGGATATCAGCATCTGCATTATAGCTCCCATCTATTCTTAGGTGATATCCCAGCACGACTGAACAGGCAAGGCAGAAAGAACATTGCTTTCATTACATAAAACTCTTCCCTTTTCTCATTCCGTTTTTTCATGCTTCCTCTGTCTACCCCATCCTTCTGTTCTGCAGTGCCTTGTTGTTGCCTTGTGAAAGAGATACAAAATGGCTTACAGCGTGACTCTGAATGGACCTGGACCATGGGGTTTCCGACTGCAAGGGGGCAAGGACTTCAACATGCCCTTGACCATCTCTAGAGTAAGTGAGCAAAAAGAAAAAACTTCATTGAGCTTGTTTAGGTTTGGATATATCAGGAAGCTGATCATATGTATGCTCCAACCTGGCCTAGCAAAATAGAGGATCTTTGCAGCTAGGTCTGAATAAAGACAGAATAATGTAGACTTTAAATATACTTGTTCAAGGCACAACCTGGCATTGATGATGTGTCAGGAAGACAGTTCTGGTTAATGTATTTTTAAGAATGACAATACTGTCTCTTTTAGATAAGCTTCCAGTTCTATTTTGTACAGTGTTGTCTCTTTTTCTGCTGATAGGGGCCTCACTGCTGCTGTCTGTTTGGGGGGAAGGGAGAAAAACTGTGAATGGGAATACAAAATTATATTTCTATAAAAATAAACATGTAAATGCTTGTAAAAACATGGAGTCTAGGTATTCAAACTGAACAAAGATGGGGATACATGTGCCCTCTTTTGCTGGGGAGCAATAATTGGATGAAAATCAGACATGTCAAGCAGAAGACTCAACAGTACTTAAATTACGGTCTTAAATTATGCAGAAGCCTTCCATTTGCAGCTGACAAACAACGTGTGTTTTAATAATTAATTACCTGGTGTATCTGTCAGTTACAGAGTAGTCAATTTTTTTTCTACTAGTCGTTTCCCGTCCCTC
>NW_010131279.1:0-3189 GCF_000699245.1 Pterocles gutturalis
GCCAATGAGGAGGCGGGGCAGGGAAGCAGCGTGACTGAATGGACTTTATTCGGGGCTGGGGGGGGTTCAAGGGGACAGGGGACACCCTGGGGTCCCCAAGGGGACAAGGAGCCACCTCGGTGTCCCTGAGGGGACCCAAAAGCCACCCCCGGTGTCCCCAAGGGGACGTAGAGGCACTTTGATGTCCCTGAGAGGCCCCAAAATAGGACCAAAAGCCACCCCTGATGTCCCCAGGGGGATGTGACGTGGGGTCAGGGACCTTCTGGTGTCCCCAAGGGGACACAGAGCCACCCTGGTATCCCTGAGGGGACCCAAAATGAGGACAGGAGCCACCCTGGTGTCCCCAAGGGGTCACAGAGCCACCCTTGATGTCCTCAAGGGGACACAGAGCCACCCTGGTGTCCCCAAGAACTCAGAGCCACCCTGGTGTCCCCACGGGGACCAAAAATGAGGACAGGAGCCACCCTCGATGTCCCCAAGGGGACACAGAGCCACTTTGGTGTCCCCAAGGGGACACAGAGCCACCCTTGATGTCCTTGAGGGGACCCAAAATGAGGATGCTTGATGTCCCCAAGGGGACACAGAGCCAGCCTGGTGTCCCCAAGGGGATCTTGAGCCACCCTGGTGTCCCCACTTGGTGTCCCCAAGAGGACATAGAGCCACCTTAGTGTCCCCAGGACCCAAAATGAGGACAGGAGCCACCCTTGATGTCCCTGAGGGGACCCAAAATGAGGACCCTTGATGTCCCCAAGGGGACTCAGAGCCACTTTGGTGTCCCCAAAGGGGACCTTGAGCCACCCTTGTGTCCCCAAGGGGACACAGACCCACCCTTGATGTCCCTGAGGGGGCCCAAAATGAGGACAGGAGCCACCCTGGTGTCCACCAGGGGACATAGATCCACCCTGGTGTCCCCAAGAGGACACAGAGCCACCTTGGTGTCCCCAAGAGGACCTTGAGCCACCCTGGTGTCCCCAAGAGGACACAGAGACACCTTCCTGTCCCCAGGAGACCCCAAAAAAGGGACCAAACCCCACCCTTGATGTCCCCAAGAGGACCCAGAGCCACCTTTGGTGTCCCCTCAACCACTTGGAATGTTCCCAAGGAGATCAAGAGCTCCCAAGACCGGGGGGAAGGATGGGGTCAGGATTGGGGTCCTGGGGACGGTGACGGGGACGGTGACGTTTTTACCCTTCCCCCCCCCCAAAAAAAAAAAAAAACCCCCTCAGGGCTGCATGCGAAGGGCCCCGTCCAACCTCACCACCTCCCCGTTGACCATGGGGTTCTCCACCAAGGCTTGGACCAGGTGGGCGTATTCCTCGGGGTGACCCAACCGCGCCGGAAAAGGCACTTGTTGGCCCAAAAAATTCCGAACTCGTTCGGGTAAACCGGCCAATAACGGGGTGGAGAACAAACCTGAGGAGAAACAACACCCCCCATCCAAAAAAAAAAAAAAAAAAAAAAATTTGGGGATTTTTTTTAGGGATTTTTTTGTTTTGTTTTTCCCCCGACCCGCCGCGTCCTCGTTCCGTCCTCACCTGGAGCGATGGTGACGACGCGGATTCCCAACGGCGCCAGGTCGCGGGCGATGGGGAGGGTCATGGCTACGATGCCGCCTTTGGACGCCGAGTAGGCGGCTTGACCCACCTACAGGATCGCGTAGGGATTTTTAGGGTGTCCTCCCCACCCCAAAAAAAATAAAAATGTCCCCGGTGGTGGCTCTCACCTGGCCCTCGAAAGCGGCCACGCTGGCGGTGTTGACCACCAAACCCCGGTGGCCGTCGGCGTCGGGGTTGTTCTGGCTCATCAGGCGAGCGCTCAGGCGGATGACGTTGAAGGTTCCCACCAAGTTCACCTGGAGGAGGGTGAGGTGGGGTGGGGGGACACCCCAAAATCACCCCAAAACCATGGACACCCCAAAACCACCCCGTTGATCAGGGACAACCCCACCCATTGACTGTGGACACCCCAAAACCACCCTGTTGACCATGGGACACCCCAAATCCAACCCGTTGACCATGGGACACCCCAAAACCACCCCGTTGACCATGGACAACAACCCACAACCACCCCATTGACCACGGGACACCCCAAAACCACCCCGTTGACCACGGACACCCCAAAACCACCCCGTTGACCATGGACAACACCCCACCACCAAAAAAAGGACACCCCAAAACCACCCCGTTGACCATGGACAACATCCCACAACCACCCCGTTGACCATGGACACCCCAAAACCACCCCGTTGACCATGACCAACACCCCAAAACCACCCCGTTGACCATGGGACACCCCGAAACCACCCCACCACTGCCCCACACTCACGTTGATGACCCTCTGGAAGTCCTCCAGCTCGTGCACCTTGTCCTTCTTGCTGTTGTAGGTCTTGAGGGCGATGCCAATGCCAGCGCAGTTCACCGTCACGTCCAGGCGCCCAAACTCCTTCTGCGTCAAGGTCAGGGCGGCCCCCACATCCTCAGGTGACGTCACCTGTGGGGCAAGGATGGACCTCTGCGTCAAGGTGGGCGTCCAAGGTGGACCTCCACAGCAAGGTGGACCTCCATGTCAAGGTGGATGTCCAAGGTGGACCTCCACGGCAAGGTGAACCTCCACAGCAAGGTGGACATCTGAGGTGGAGCTCCACACCATGGTCGACCCCCACATCAGTCCAAGGTGGACCTCCATAGCATGGTGGACATCCGAGGTGGACCTCCACATCAAGATGGACCTCCACGTCAAGGTGGACAGCCAAGGTGAAGGTGGACAGCCAAGGTGGACCTCCACATCCAGATGGACCCCCACATCAAGGTGGACCTCCACATCAAGGTGGACCCCTACAGCAAGGCGGACCTCCAAGGTGGACCCCCACAGCAAGGTGGACGCCCAAGGTGGACCTCCACACCCAGGTGGACCCCCACACCAAGGTGGACCCCTACAGCAAGGCGGACCTCCAAGGTGGACCCCCACATTAAGGTGGACCTCCACGGCAAGGTGGATGCCCAAGGTGGACCTCCACACCCAGGTGGACCCCCACATCAAGGTGGACCCCTCTACAGCAAGGCGGACCTCCAAGGTGGACCCCCACATTAAGGTGGACCCCCATGGTAAGGTGGACGCCCAAGGTGGACCTCCACACCCAGGTGGACCCCCACAGCAAGGTGGACCTCCAAGGTGGACCCCCACATTAAG
>NW_010131280.1:0-2634 GCF_000699245.1 Pterocles gutturalis
GTTTTCCATGGCTATTCATTGCATTGTATGTGCAAGTAGTAAGAACCTTATTTGTTTCTCTCTGCATAAGAACTGAAAATGGCTTTTCTGCATTCTTGGGGCCTATTTGATACCATTGAGCTGTAGGATGTATCCCTAGCAAAATAACAGTGTGTTTAATCTCATCCTCAGACCAATGCATGTGGCACACTCTGTCACACTAAAGAAGCATCTTTGCAGGAGGTAATCTTGTAAAAGGATTCCTATCTCCAAGTTGTTCTTCCACAATTCTTCTGTTGCATTGTTCTGGCAAGGGTTCCTTTTCTTCTGCATCTCAAAGCTCTTGAGAAAGTTAGTTCTGTCTGCATCACATCCAGTGCCTTGCCACAGGCAATAATCCTGTAGTATTCTGAAATTCAGAATTGTGTCGTGCACCAGTCTAACATACTCCAATATCACGGGAGGTCCCAGTCTGTGTGTGGGCTAAAAACCATCTCCAACGTGGGATTGTGTCATCATACATTTGTGTTGCAAGAATGTGTGCTAATAATCTGCACGTGTTTTAGCACAAGGCTATATGCAAAGCCAAAATAGTTCCTGACAACTTTATTAAAAAAAAAAAAAAAGAAGAAGAAAAATAAAAATCTCTGCTTTTCACAAACTTGAAGAACATATTAGTCACCCTGATGCAGAGCCTATTCATCATTTCTATTGTAATTGTAAAATCAGCTCCCTCCTTGAACGAAAGCAAGAATCCTCATGGGTGAAAAAGCATAAGCTTTAACAATATGAGAAAATTCATTTCATATTGCCATCTGCCTCTGGGATGTGAAAAGGAAGGGGGTTGATGCTATATGGGCTCTGCCTTTATGATTTAGTTAATCCTGCTGTGATAAAGCCCACATCTGAAGTAGTGACTGTCAGCAGTTCCTCTGCCATAATGCACATGAAAATGAGGGTGAACAAAAGAAATACAGAACCAAAAGGAGAAAGAAAATGCATTAATTTCAGTTTTAATACTGCATGTCAGCTACACAATCTAATTAAACCTCTTCTGTTCTCATGTCCGCTGCTGACTTTCTACCTTCTAGAGAGTTTCATGGGAAAGACAGTCCAGTGCTGTGTGGAAAAGCCTATGCACACAGAAATGGGAGTTTGACTAATTTCTGTGTCATAGGCTTCCATCATGACCTCTAGTTTGTCACTTAAGCCCTCTTGCTGAGGATGCTAACTTAGTTACCTTTAACCACAGAACTAGATTTCAACAGCAGATTTTTGTCACAGGTTTTTTTATTTAGTAGATAGCAAGTCTGAGTATCTGTGGTTAACCAGGACACTGTGAGATGCAACTGCCCAGCAGCTGCCAGGAGAGAGATGTAGTGCAGGTCCCTGTTATGTGTATTTAAACACGTCCCTGTACATTATATGATGTATTTTCCTATTGGTTGGTTTTTTTTGTTACATATTTGTTTGAATTATTTAATCTGTGTGCTAAGCATTTATTTAAATTCCAGATATCATTTATGCTATGGGTTTAATTTATAGTTCATTACAAGCAAGTGTTTTGGGATAGGCCTGGTGTGATACATGGGGTAGCTGGTCCTGCTGATTAGCTGCTCCAGGCTGATAGCTCAGCACTGTGCTACAGAGCCATAGAATGATTTGGGTTGAAAAGGACTTTTAAAGGCCATCTAGCCCAAATCCCCTGCAATGAGCAGGGACATCCTCAACTAGACCAGGTTGCTTAGAGCCCTGCCCAACCTGACCTTGAATGTTTCCAGGGATGGGGCATCTATGACCTCTCTGGGCAATCTGTTCCAATGTTTTACCATCCTCATTGTAAGAAATTTCTTCCTTATAACTAGTCTGAATATCAGATGTTGCTCATCCTAGTATTTTTTCTGCTATATCCTCCTTTCTGTGGCCCAGTTGTGTTGGCTGAGCCCCTTGTTCTTCAGGTTTTTCCCTGTGTGCATCGTCCTTCATTCAAGCATTTGAAATCACGTACTCCCCCTTGTTCTTCAGGTTTTTTCCTGTGTGCATCACCCTTCATTCAAGCATTTGAAATCACGTACTGAATACTCAGTGGCATACTGTGAAAACCTTACTGTGGTGAGTTAACATTGTCTGGCCACCAAGTACCCACCAAGCCTCTCTCTCTCTCTCCTCCTCAACAGGACAGGGGGAGAAAATAAGATGACAAGCTATGGAGTTGAGATAAGGACAGGGAGTTTGCTCACCAGTACCATCATGGGCAAAATAGGCAACTTGGGGAAGTTTATTTTTATTTATTGTCGATTAATAATAAAGTAAGATAGTGAAAAATAAAACTAGAACCATCTTCCTACCACCTCCCTTCTTCCAAGGCTCAGCTTCACTCTTCTGCCTCCTTCCCCTTGAACAGCACAGGGTGATGGGAAAGTTGGGACTCTGGTCAGTTCATTGTTCTTTGTATGAAGCATCAGACAAAACATATGTGTCTCATTTGACCCAGATGCAATCTTAAATAAGGTCACTATCATAGCTCTTAGAAAATATTTGGCCTACTTCAACCACAGTTTAAAGACCTCAAAGGTAGGAACACACCAAGGAAGAAGGGTTCTCCCTGCTGCACTGAGTGAAAGGATCTAACATTATGGAGTAGCTCAGAATAGG
>NW_010131281.1:0-537 GCF_000699245.1 Pterocles gutturalis
TTAGCCGCTCTTTCCCGACCTGTCCCACGCTCCGCTCCTAACTTGTCCCTCCACACGCAGCTTGTGCCTTTCGCTCAGGTTATCACCCCGTTGGGGTTTTGTTCCCATCCATTCCCCGCTCAGTGTTGTGCTAACACTGTTTGGGTTTTTTTTATTTTTTTTTGGTCTTTCCTCTGTTTGTCTTTCCCAAAACCCCCCCATCCCTAATCATTTCCCCGGAGTCAATTTGCTAAAATGAGGGTGATATACCACATCATACCCGAGATAATTTCGGTTCGCATCTCAGAAAATTGCTCTAATTATTGATGTTAAACTCAGGGAAATTAAAAGAAGGCACTTCTCCTTCATCTCCTGATTTTAAGCTCTAATTTGTTGAAATCGAGTTGTCATCACAATTCCAATCACTACCGTTAATAGTAAAAGTGTTCTAATAGAGCCAGAATTCGCGCAACCCATGCTATTAGATAATTAAGAAAGATGTTAGAAAGGCAAGTGCTAATCCTCGGGCACATGGACAGCATTTCCATCTGATCCAGC
>NW_010131281.1:551-951 GCF_000699245.1 Pterocles gutturalis
ATTAATTACCAGAATCAATTAGTCCTAAAAGTACAGTTCTCGGGGAAGTGTAAGCCATGTCTTCCATATGGATGAGCTGGTAAATGGTAAATAGATGAGGAAAAAAAGCTTTAAAAGAATAGAAATGGCAATCGTCTGGTTTTAATGAACCTGGAACTGGGAGCGCCCGAGTTTTCCAGCGGTGCCGGCTATTCACCGCCGCCACCGGGCACAGTCACGCGTGGGAGAGGGCGCGGGCAGCCGCCTACCCCCGCGGCGGCAGGGCAGCGCATCGCGCCCGCTCGGGATTTTGAGAACAACTAGTTCGGACGCGTGGCAGCTTTTAAAATACAGATGTGGCTCCTCCGTCAGTTCCATCGGACTCCGGGGGACCAGAGTTCCCGCCTTGCCGGGCAAACTC
>NW_010131282.1:0-1658 GCF_000699245.1 Pterocles gutturalis
TGGCCACCAGCATCCCTACACAGCCTGGAGCCAGGGTTCCTCGAGGTGTGAGTCCATAAAAAGGAGCCAGTTGCCCTGGAACCAGCTCACATCTGGGCCACAGCTGGCTCCAGGTGCCAGAAGTGCCCTCTGGAGCCTCCTGCACCCTCTTGGCTCCCCCCTGGGTGGGCTGTCACTTTGCATGGGACCAATTTCAGGTGCGTTTCCTCCCTGTGCAGAGCAGCAGCCGTTTGCCCCCCAGGGTCTTTCCAAGGCAGCCCCAGAGCCTCCCGCCAGAGCTCAGGGCACAGAGGTGTCTGTGTTAACAGCTTTCCCACCAAATGTTTCCACAGCTGTTTCACGGGACACTGTAGATCCAACCCCTGCCAAATGTGCCAGGCCACTGGGAATAAAGCATGTTGCTGGTGTACATCCATTTCCCACTGGCAAGGGTGTCACAAATGGCTTCAAATTTAGACCAAAAAATGCTCAGGGTGCACAGTCAGGTTTATGGTGGAGTGACAAAGAGAGCAAAGGCTCAGACAGTGGCTTCAGGATTTGGCCCCAACCTTGCCCCTGGGTGACGCTCACTGGTGACAATTTGCCAGGATTGATTTAGCAGGAATTCCCCAACTGCAGCCTCAAAGCTGTGGACCAGAGACATCGCCCAGTAGCATCTACTGCAGCACCCCACAGCCCCAGTGCCATGGGCCACCTGGCGCAGCTGGCTGTCTGCAGAGGGATGAGCATCCCACGGCACCCCTGAGGTGGGGGTGATCCGGGTCTTTCCATACTTTCCTTTACAGGAATCCCCTGTGCATGGGCAGGTCCTGCCAAGAGACACCCTGATAAGGAGACACAGTGGTGATTTACCAGCTGTCTTCAGGTTGTTTTGGATTTGGGAATCATCCATCCCATTTCCCTGCCTCTATCTTTCCCCTCTTGCTTTGTGCTTTGATGGGGCATTGGGAACCACCTTTGCCTGCCGTGTGCACTGTGTCCAGCACACCCCTGTCCCAAAGTGCTGCTCTAGGACAATAGTAACAAACAACAACAGTGTCGTACCCTGGCACACCCCAGAATGCTGGTGCACAGCGCCCAGGCTGGCTCAGGACACCTTGAGTGTCTCTCATTTCTGGGTGAGGGTCCTACAGCCTCTTTGCCACAGTAAAACCTATTTTTGGGTTCAGCTGTCTGATGCCTGTCTGAACAGGAAAGCCCACAGCTGGGCCACCCTGGGACTGGGGCTCACCCTGTATCACCCCCTGGTCAGCCCCCTCCCTCCCCGCACACCCAGCCCAAGGCTCCCAGGGCTCAAGCGCTTATTCCCGCAAAGGAGCAGTTTTCCATCTAATTCCTCTGCCAGGCCTTGAAGCCCATGGGCTGTACATCTCCTCCGGGTTGTACAAGCCATCCGGCATCCAGGACCATCGGGAGCTGGGCAGGGTGGCATGGGATGCATCAGAGCCGCTGTCAGCCAGCCGAGCCCACGCAGAGGCAAACCTCTCCTTGGAAAGTCAGCGCAAAACTATTTGTGACTCTCACTTCTTTATAAACACGGGTAATACCAGGCAGCCCCCAGTGACAGCTGCCATCCCCAGCCCGGGCAGGGCAGGGCTCTCCTGCCAGGGCTGCTCAGGACCCCTCCCGTGCCTTCCTCTGTGGGTGAGCTGGGGAAG
>NW_010131282.1:1683-4225 GCF_000699245.1 Pterocles gutturalis
AAGTGGATGGGATGGGGCTGAGCCATGCTGAAAGATGAGTCCTGCTCTCTGTCGGGAATCCCACTGCCCCAGGACCTGCTCTGGCCCTGCTGTCATCACACCCATGTCTGGGCAACACCGTCTCCCTGCCCAGCCTGGAGAAACCCTCTTGGCAAGGGGAGCCCCACAGCCCGTCTGGGTGTTGCAACCCTTCTGCAGCCAGCAGGAGCTGCCTGGGGTGGGGGCTGCAGGCAGGGACCCCCCTGCCCACACAGCTCCCAGACACCCTCCTGCCAGCACTGGGTGATTGATGGACATCAGCGGGTGGGAGCTGCAGAAAGCCTGCCCAGGGTCTGGGGTCCCCTGTGCCAGGATCCAGCTTGTCGAGGGGTCCCAGCCCATGCCCAGGGGCCGCAGAGGCAGTTTTTAGCTGAGTCCTGGTGCATATCCCTCAAGCTCCCCAAGCCTCAGTTTTCCCAGCCACTGCGAGGCCATCGTTCCCCTTCGCCAGCGGTCTCGCTTTGGCAGCCCTTAGCCCTGTCCCAGGGAGACCACCGTGCTCACCAGCCTCCCTGGTAAAGCGTCAGCATCTCCGCTGAGGCCCCAGTGGCACTAACTGGGCAACAAAGGGCTGGCGGAGCGTCGTCCCACGCCCTGCAGATCCAGGGCGCTTGGGCACTTGTCATTGGCATCTGGCTTTGAAGTGGCATTGCCTGGTACAGAGGGACTTGTCCCCAGGAGCAGGGATGCGCTGCCTGGTGCGCAGAGCCGAGGCACTTTCATCACTGCAGGCAGGGGAGGAGCGGGGCCGTGCCTGGCGGCTGGTGTCGACGATGTGCCTCTGCTTTCCCAGGCAGACTGGAGTGATATTTAGCCAGCCTGCAGATGTACAGAAACTCTGTTTGCTGCTTAGGGCTGCAGACCCTACTACACTGATGGAGAGGGAGGGTGTTCGTACAGATTTACACAGTGGTTAGCTGTTAAAGTGATGGCTTCCTTGATGCCACCACCCTGTCCCCAGGACACTTTTGGGGGCTCCAGCACCCAGCCCCACACCTTCCCCAGAAGCCTTGAGCCCTCCAAAAGTAATGCAAAGTGATATGCTGCTTGGGTCATTTATAACTCAGTTAAGCAGATAAAGAGAAGCCATCACTGCCCTTCTGTCCCCCTTCCATGTAAGCCCGGTGAGGTGGCTTAGTGCAATGGAGAAACTCCCTCCACCCTGCTCTGTGTGATTAATGCATTGAAGGCTTCGCTGAAGTTTTAAGACTGGGTTTAAGGGTTTAAGGATCTTGCAGCGTGGCAATAGCCTGGTTTGCAGCACTGAATCTGTCTCTTTGTGGCCATCCCCCGTTCCCGGTTGGGGTGGAAGAGGAGGTAACAACCCCATGGAGGAGGCATGACACAGAGGTCCCCATGGCCAGTCACCCCCTGCCCCAGCCCAGGGCACACCACCGAGATGCACCACTTGTGCCCAGCCAGCCCAAACACATCCCCACTGTGGTGTCACCCTTGTCCATCCCACACTGTCACCTGCTCTGGCATCCTCGCAGCCAGGTACCTGCTGGGGGAAGATGCACATGTGTGTGCATGGGGCTTCTGCAGGGGAAACCTCCTGTCCTCTGTCATTAATAAAAAGGGACCAGGAGCCGAGTGTCCAGCCAGGTCCCTGCAGCACACAAAGCAGGTTCCCTGCCACAAGAGCTGGGATCCAGTGAAACCCACATCTGACACTGGCACTTGGGAACAGGGCTGGGGCAGTGTGCTGGCTGCAGGGATGGTGATGCTCTTCCTGGCTCCTCCGGAGAGCTTTGCCCTTGTGCAATGGCTACACAACTGTGCTTCCTCTTGGGGCAGAAACACTGGGCTTTGTCCCTTCCTCCCTGAGCCTAAAGCTTGGGGAAAAGCAGACTTTGAGGGCTGGCCACGGAGGCGTGCATGGGAGGCTGATGGAGGGGAGCTCCACTTTGTCCCGGAGCAAATCCAGGGTGGAATGACCCAGTCTGAGGTTGAATGGCCAAATCCAGGGTTGCACAGCCAGCCATGGGGTGATGGTGATGCTCTGGGGCTTGCCTCCTTGGCTGGCCTTGGGGTGCTGATGGGTGCCGGCGAGCACGGCAGTGGGTCCAGATGTGGGGCTGGGGCATGGGGAGGCATGGTGAGGGCCATGGAGTTCCCTGCCTGGTGGGGTTTCTTTCTATGCAAATGCCTAGGAGCAGCTGCCCTGCCGGTGTGACTCATTTCCTGCTCTTGTGTCACATTCTGGTCAGGCCAGTTTGGCAAAGGCTTTCTTCTCTCCCTCCTCAGCTTCTCCTCCTTCTCTCCCCCACCGCTGAGGGCTGGGATGTGCTCTCACTCAGCCCCTGGCAGGATGAGGCAGGATTTTCAGGAAACTGTGTCAAAGCCACAAAACCTCCATATATATATATACATACATATAAAACCCCAACCAAACAAAAAACCCAGCACAATTTTTTTTTTCTTTTTTTTTGAGCACGAGGGAGACTGGCGGACAGCCGGGCTCCTCTGCTCTTTCCCCCCCTGAGGCGGGCGCTTCCCCTTG
>NW_010131282.1:4256-8289 GCF_000699245.1 Pterocles gutturalis
GAGATGGAACAGGACCCGGCAGAAGAGCTGTAGAAGTTTGATGGGCAGCAGAGGGGGGGGAAAAAAGAAGACAGCTCAGTTTAATGTTACCCTCTGCTGCCTGTCAGAGAGGTGCTGCTGGAGCTGGGCTGCCAGCGGGGAGCCTTCAGCAGGGGATGGATGGTACGAGCATCCAGCCCCGGGGCTCACCTGTCATTTCTTATTGCTCAGCATCACCGTGGGGCAGCCTCACCACTGTGCCCTGAAAAATGTTCTGGCTGGGCTTAAAAGTAACTCATTTGCCTTAATGGGATGGGGAAGGGATGTTAGTGAACGCTGGCAGACTGCAGTGTGGTGGGTCTCCCACTGCAGCTCAGGGCAGGGGAATGTGATGCCGGGAGTGAATCCCTCCAGCTGCTCCTGCACCACGTCCAGGCTGGCGCTGCCCAGAGCCCAGGCTGTGCTGCAGGTAGAAATGTCACTTTCTGGGGCATTTCCCACCTGGTCTGTGTTGCAGCTGTGAAGCCAGGATTTACAGCCTCCCAGCGCTTTTGCTTTGCTGGCCTGTGTCCCGCACATGCACCCCTTGCTGCTGTGAGGCTGGGGCAGAGAGCAGCCCCCCTTTCCCCCGAGCCTGTGGCTACCAGTAGCCTCGTTTCTCCCTCTGCACCAGCCCTTTCCCTGGTGCACGAAGCTCTGGGCAGCCTCCTGCACCATAGCTGGGCATCTCCCTGGGGGAAAGCCGGAGCTCCTTGGCGCTGCCAGCCCCATGACGAGCTTGGGGGACACAAAGCTGCTGGCCCCAAACACAATCGTGGGAGACCAAGGGTGGGAGTGGGGCGCAATCCCATCTGTAGTTTGGTCCAGCTGCCCTCCCACCAGAAAGGCCCCTGCGGTCCCTGGCGGGGCTGAGGTGTAACCTTTGCAATCTTTGCTCTGCAGCGGTTTCTCAGCCTTCCTCTTCCTCTCTGCACACTCCTTGCAATTAAAGCTGGCTGCAGCCAAATGACCTAGCGTCACCCACATGCTAAAAAAAGCCCCCCCCACCAGGCAGCTACAGTGAAAAAAAGGAAAAAGGAATGCTTTCCTTTCATTTGAAGGACAGAGCATCCACTGCCACCGTGCCCCATGCAGCCCCCAAACCTGAAGCCCCCGTGTCCAGCAGTGCCACTGGGCCCTAGTTTAGTGCAGCCAGGGGAAACTGAGGCAGGGAGAGGGCAGGGGGCTCGCCCCGGAGCTGAGGCCTGTGCAACCCCACTGCTGGGGCTGTCCTTCCTCACCAAAAGCCTGAAGGTCTGTTTGCCCACAGGGAGGGGAAGAGCAGGAGGGTATCAGTGTCAATTAGGTCAGGAAGCATTGCTAATAAACTGTCACTCCTGGTTGTGTAATAGGAGCAATTACGGGTTTAGGTCTTCTTAAGACACCAGGAAGGAAAACACGGGTCTGTCTGGGGGTAGGAGGAGTGTGATGGCAAACAAAAAGGAGGGTCCTGTTGACAGAAGGATGAAGCCGCCTTTGCGTGGGAGGCATTTCCATCCCATCCCCGTATGTCGCAGCCAGGGCTAGGATTGACTCCCCTGTGGAGGGATGCAGGGGTATGGGTGGATGCAGGGGGATGCAGGGAGCGGGCTCCCAGCTCTCCTGTGCTCTGCTCCTTCCCCCATGCATCCCAGGGACTCCAGGCAGGCAGTTTTAACCCCTCTGAAATCCCTGGTCCCTAATCCACCCCACTCAGCTCAGCACTTGCTGCCCACTGTCCCTGCCCAGCCCTTCCCTGGGGTCTGATGGGGACCCGCGGGCAGCAGGGCTGGTGCTGGGCTGTGCGGGAAAGCCTGGGAGAAGTGTCCGAGCAGTTCCCGCCTGGGAAGGCAGCTCTCCTCTCCCTGGGGAGGTGCCAAGCTTCCTGCACTGCCCACACCACCGCTGGGCAGCAAACGCCTCTGCCTGTCCCTCCCTGCTGCCAGGGTGGCCCCCAACCCATTGCAGGTCCCTCCTGGGGTCTCTGGGGGGTTGCTCAGGCACTGGGAGGGGTCACCCAGAGCCCAGCCAAAATAAACTTGAGTGTCCCCATGAGCAAAACCCTGGGGCACTGCCAAGCCTGGGGTGGGGGCCCCCGTGCCCCCTCCACAGAGGGTCCCAGTGTGAATCCAGCCCATGCACACCATGAAGGAGGGACCGGGGTGCCCAGTGGCCAGGGTTAGGCTTTAACCACCCAAAACACCGCACAGAGGGAGAGGAAATTCTTGAGGCATCTATTAACATAAGAAGAGTCATACTTTACATTCGGTCCCACTTATGGCTTATAAATGATTACTGCACCTTTTAATAAATGGTTAATCAAGTCTTAGAGTCCAAACAAGTTGATGGGTTGCTTATTACCACGGTTTATAACCTTTTATGAATGCCTTCTGTCGATGTACTTATAAACATCCATACCACGTACTTCTCGTGTCTTGACATGTTGGTCACATCTGTTGGAAGTTTATTAACTCTTGAGCTGCTCACTAATGGCAGACCAGGAAGGATCCCACTATTTATCTGCATTAATCCATGCGGCTCAGAAAGCACACCTGGGCAGGAGGCACCAGCCAAGGGGCGACGTGGGCATCCCCCTTCGTCTGAAAAAGGTTCTAAGCAAGTGGGATGCATCCTCAGCAGAAATAAGTCAGCAGCGGGGCAGGGGGGGGTTGCCACCAGGACACCCGAGTGAGGGAAGTTGGTGGCAGATTCTTCAACTCTCCAAGTCATCGAGCTGAGACAAGACATCATCCTGGACTGCCTGCTTGAATCAAAAACACAAGTTATTGGGCTCAATGAGAGAGGAACTGGGTGAAATTCTCTGGCCTGTGAACACGGGAGGTCAAACGGGATGATTTAATGGGCTCTTCTGGCTTGGAAATCCACGGAAATATCCTTGGCTGTCGCTGTTCATGCGCAGCTGAAGCCCCCCTCACGTCATATTGCAAATAATGAAATAAAACTCTCAATAAGCTGAATAATCAGAAAACAATTTTCCAATAAAAGCGTCCCCTGAAATCTCCTTTTAAGGCAAGGACTGGGATTCCCAGCGCTGAGTGTGTTCCTGACGCCTCGCGTTATTGTTCAGCTGCCTGTACCGGGGCCGGGCAGGCTGCCACGCCGCCTGTGCCCCCGGGAATGCTCCCCGCCACCCCTCCCACTTCTGAGCCCTTTTTTGCCTTTTATTTTTCCCCTTTTGCCGGATGCTTCAGATAATTTTCCTGTTAAAAAGCAAGCTGGGAGAAGGAGGTGCTGCAGCCCCACATTCACTCCGGCATTAACAGCCGGAGAGGGGATTTGTGCCCTAAGCAGAAGGGATGATCCCAGCCCGGGCAGGAAGCTGGGTCTCTCCGGTCGCCTTGGTCTCAGACACTCCTGGAGGGTTTTTAATATCTAACCGTGCTTCCCCCTTTGCTCCCTGGCCCCTCCAGAGCAGGTACCCCATCTCCAGCTGCAGGCTCATCTCCAGCGCTGGGCAGCCTCACTCGCTGCCCTCCTGCGGGTTGTTTGCAGCCAGAGTGTGGTAAGTCTGAGGAAATGTGAATGATGGGAAAGAGCATTAAAAATACTTTTCCTCTTGCAAAGACAAAACCAAACCTGAACTACACTTTTTCTGGAGAGCTGCTGTGGCAATGGCTGCTGCCTGAAATGCACCGGCAGCCAGCGCATCCCTGCTGCATCCCTGATGCATCCGAGGGGATGGATCCTGCGCTGTGGTGGCACCGGCTGCGCCGCTGTGACCTGTCTCCTGTGCTGCTTCAATTAGTGTGAACAATGAGGTGTCAGGGCAAGATAGGGCCATTTTTCCCCACTGCAAACTCTGCCTGACAGCAAGAACAGTTGCTCTGAAAGCTATTTGGAGAAACTAGAGCTTTGGGGCATGCTGCGGGCTCCTAAACAGGGAGCTGGGGTGCGTGGGGGGGCTTCCCTGCCATGCCTCTCCCACCCCTGCTGGGTCCCGCTGTCCCGTGCCAGGCAGTGAGGCTGTTCTTTGCATCAGGGTGAGGATGCTTGCCGGCTCCCAGCTGTCCCCAAG
>NW_010131282.1:8334-9354 GCF_000699245.1 Pterocles gutturalis
CCAGCCCAGCTGCCTGCAGCCCTTTGGGCTCCTCTCCAGTTACAGCAGGGCCATGGGGCCCCCGGAGCATGGGGTGCTAATGTGTCAGGTCCTGCACGCCAGGGCGTTCTGGGAGGATCTTCCTCCCCACCGAGGTGCTGCTGTTCTGGCTGTGCCACCAACGCCGTCTGGGCGAAACAGCAAGCAGGAAAGAAACAAGGCAAAAAGAGGGGGAAAAATAAAAATCCAAAGGGACGCGGTGCATTGATCTCCCATGAGCTCACATTTCTGGGTGCTGCATGACACATCCTTGCAGTCCAGGTGGGCTAGAGGATGCAGAAACCTGGGCAGCCCATGGCGGGATGGTGCAGCCATGGGATGGGGAACATCATAGGATGGGAACATGGCACAGGAAGGGACACGCTGCAGGGGCGATGCTACGGAAGGGGGTTCAGGGGTCAGGACCATGCCCAGGTGCCCAAGGCTAGCACAACGAGAGGCCGTGTTGGCTCTGCCCTGCGTGGGCAGGGAGCACCATGGGACCAGGACCCCTTGTCTTGGAGGCTGCCCTCATCCTGCCCCGTGGGGACCCGTCTCCCCCTCCCACCCCGCAGGTGCACCATCTTCCCTGTTGAGGTTCCCAGGCGCTGCTGTTCACTTTTCAGATGGGAAACGAGCCCCAGCCCTCCCTCCACACTACAAAAAAAAAAAACAAACAAAAAAAAAACAAAAACAAAAAACCCCAAACAAACCAAAGCCGAGAGAGGAGAGAAATAAACAAACAAATCCCTTCCCTCTCCTGGCTTGGCATCTGCTCACAGCCCTTCCATTATTAATTAGAGAAGCTGCCGGCATTATTAGCAACAAACCACTCCTAATGAAGTTCAGAGTCGCAGATCCAGGAGGGGCTCCCAGACACCGCTTTTCAGAAACCTTAATTAAATTCACTGCCCGAAGGTGCTTTCGGCTGGGGCGGAGGCAGTGTGGTGAGGCTGCCCAGGCCCGGCACGGCCATGGCGGTGGTGGGGCTCGGGGTGAAGG
>NW_010131282.1:9383-9659 GCF_000699245.1 Pterocles gutturalis
CACCCCCCAGGTCCCCTCCAGATTTGGGGCTGAACCAAAGGAGCGGTTGGGTTGTGCCCTTGCAAAAGGGGACACTGTCCGGCCACCGCAGGGATGGTGAAAGTGGATCACTTAATTAATTAATTATATTAACCGCATGGCTGGGGGCCAGCGGGGGGGGCTCCCAGCACTGTGTGAGCAGCGGGGGCCCTGGTCAGTCCTGGCTCCACCGTCCTTGCTGGGATGTCCTAGCTAGGTGGCCCTTCGCTTGCAAATGCCTCAAGGCCTGGGAAGGCG
>NW_010131282.1:9676-12642 GCF_000699245.1 Pterocles gutturalis
GGCTTCTCACACCCCCAAACCCCCTGCCCAGGCAAATAACCTCACTGGGGCTCCTGGTTGACCGGCAAGGTTTTTTCAAGAGACACAAAGAAACCCGGCCAAGCTACGGCTGTATTCCCTTCAGCACGTCTGGCCAGGCTTGCTCTGTGCAAACCCGCTGCTTTGCCTTGGGGCGGGGACAGTCCGTGTCTGGATGCAGCTGCGGGAGGGCTTCTTTGGGAAAGGATGGTTTTCACTCCAAACTTTAAAAGGAAACAAATCCTCACAGAAACCCTTTCCTCTGATTGCTCTGACTGCAGGGAGGGCTGAAATTACACCCCCAAAGAGCAAGTGCAAAACCTGCCCAGAGCTGGATTTCGGCACCCCATGCATCCTTTCCCTTCCCTGTCACTGTTCCTGTGCACAGCGATCTCCCCCCTCCCCCCCGCCCCAATATTCCACCCTTCTTCTCTCTGACCTTAAAGGAATTTATTACCAAGGAGTGTAAAAAGATTACTGCAAAATCGTTCTGCGTTACTGGGAAATCATTGCAACATTAGCTCAGTAATATTTTTTCACAACTGTTTGCTGTGTCTCTTCTCCGACATATTCGGTCTCCGCACACACATCCACACCCCCGTGAATCCCACTGAAGCCAAGAGGCACTTGGCAGAGGACAGGAGCATGGACCCGACCTGGCACTCACCCCGGCTCCCTCCTTCTTGTGCCGGTGGACAAGGTTGCCATCCCTCAGCTGACTGGCCACATCCTCAGACCCACGTGCAAGCGCTCCCCATCCTGGCTCATCCAAACAGCATGGAAAAGCCCATCCATCAGGATGCTGGTGCTGCCCCAGCTCTGGAGGTTTTGCCAGGGGATGCTCGCAGGATGCTCGCAGTGGATCCTGCACCTGGCACCAGCCGTTTTGCTGAGGCTTTTTGGGAAAAGGAAGATCCCTCTCTCTCCCACAGTTGCGCTCTGGGATCTGTGCGAGAGAGCCCGCGTCCCTGGGGCCGGGGGGAACGGTGGAGAAGGGGCTGCCGAGGCACCGTGAGGCTGAGCCACTGAGTCACCTGCAGAGAAGGACACGAACAATTCTGCAAATACGTTTAATGCACTTAGAATACACGGGAGGAAAAAAACATTTAGTGATTCACAAAAATATTACAAAAAGTCACGTGCAGGCAAAACACACCCCGCACTGCAATAACAATGTAAGAATTTACATTAGAAACTAATATAAAATATTTAAAAACCTCTGCTACTTTAGCTTTCCATTTCATTTTTGTCTTTTATAAAAAAAAAAGGAGGAGGGGAGGGGAAAGAAAGGCCATCTACAAGGTACTGATACACCAGCTGCAGATACGCAGGCTTCTTCCAGCCCTGTTGGGAGCATCCTCGGGCTCCTCACTCGACACAACCCCGCGCACACAGACCGCACACACTCGCACATGCACACGGGTGAACTACAGAAAGGTTCACCTCCTGGCTGCGAGGGCAGCCCCCGCGGTCAGGACTCGCTGTGGTCCCGGTCACCCCACATGCCCCCCGCCCTGGGAAGCCTGCCTTTGCTCTAGGTTTTGCAGAAACCGTCTAGCATACAAAACAAGTAGTGTCGCCAGTGCGCAGAAAAACCTCCGTCCCTCTAAAAAAAGGGAAAAGCTGGCATGTCCAACCCATGCCGGATGAGAGAAGGATTTTGAATGACTAAACGTGGATTTGGAGTATGACCATGGCCAAATGCGTTGCACCAGGACTCCAAGGCTGGATGGGTGCAAGGAGCATCCCAACACAGGGGCCAGGGCATCGGTACAAGCCAGCAGCGGGATGCGGTCTGCTTCCACGGGCCTGCAAATTGCTACTCTGGGGAAAGCCAAAAGCTGAGAACAAAAGGACCCGGAGCCCCTGAGCCCGTGATCAGTCACTGCCGGGACGACACAGCCACTCACACCCTCCTCCCCTTCCTCTGCCCCCCGTGGGTTTTGCAGCCCACTTGCTGCCGCAGGAGAAGCAGCGCAGGAGCTTCCTCGTCAGCACCGCAAAGTCCTGCACCCATCCTGCCCGTGGCATTGTCAACACATGTTGTATTTATGTAGGACCTACCGCACACGGCGACAGCTCAGTCCCTCCCACCCTTACTGCTCATGCAGCAGAGGGTTTCCGGAGCCGCACTCTCGCTGCAGTTGGGCCCCAGGGAAAGGAACAAAGGAGCCATTTTCATCTCCAGCCTTGCTGGGAGTGGAGGGAGAGGGCGAGAGAAAAGAGCAGTGTTTGTGAAACACAACAATCGGCAGGAAATTTTCCTCTGGCTTTTTCAGGTTGAGTTTTTTTTTTCTGTCTCTCTTCCTCTTTTTAGAGGAGACATAGCATCAGGACAGTTTAAAAACAACCACGCACGAGCCAGCCCACATCTGCCACGTGCAGCCCCTTCTGGGCTGATGTTCCTCTCTCGTTATCGGGGCCCTACAAGCTGAACGGTGAACGATGCCGCGGTCTTTTGGCAAGGGAAAGGGAAGGGGCTACCTTCACAGCAGACTAGAAATGATGTTTCTGAACTGATGTGCCGCTTATGATGAGTTTACGGTCTGTCAGTGATTTTAGGGGAAACAGAATCACAGCAGAAATGAAGAGGCAGTGAAGCACGATACACAACAGGTTCACTGCCTGCGAGAGACAGGTCGATGTGGGGCTGGGTTTAAAACACATTTGCAACCTCAGGCTTATTCCCCATGTGAAATTTTGGACTCATGTCGAACACAAGTTTTTTGGGTTTTTTTAAAGAAAAGAGAACACGCAGACACTGCACAACAGAAAAAATGTTATAAAAATAGTAGGTTGCTACAGAGCTTGTTAAAAACTGCCACGGTCCCAGAGACCTAAATCCAGCTTTAAAATCTTGGGAGATGAACCGCACCAGGAAACATGCATTTCAAGACTGTTTTGGATACGGTCTGGCTGCTGCACAGGCTGGCATTTTTTCATAGGGG
>NW_010131282.1:12670-19141 GCF_000699245.1 Pterocles gutturalis
TTCATCTGCCCTTGCAGCTTCACTCACAGGGAGAATTAAGGCACAACATATACTCTAAACAGAGGGCATGTTCGCAGGAGGTGGAAGGGCTCTTGCAGTGCTGGACCCCTCTCCCATCTCACTGTGATAGCACAGGGGCTGAAGCCCAAGAGTTTATACAGCAGAGCCACAGGGTGTGAGGCCATGCCCTGCACTAGGGGAGAATCAGACCCTGGGGTCTAAGGGCTTCCTCTGGCCTGAAAATCTGCAGATCTCTTCTCCCCACCTGACATGACACTGCCTTGCCCCAGCCAGAGACAAGCTGGCAAAGCAGGTCGTGGCTCTAGATGCCTACCTAGGAGGAGAGACTAGCCACTGGGACAGAAAAACAGCCGAGTAGCCATAATCCCACACCGACCTGTCCTCTAACCCAGCGTCCTGTGAAGCATGCAGTCAGCCAAACATCTTCCAGTGAAGCATCTAAAAAAGATTTTTGTGAGGAGCTGGGGGGACGTTGACACAGGGAACAGACAGTGGGTGAGCACTAACGCTCACTCAGTGACCAGGCTGGAGGTTCTCAGACAGGCAGCCGTGCTCCCGATCCCGCACTAATTAAAATAACAAATGAGACTGAAGCAGCCACATTGCCACTCCCCATGTTTTGACTCAAACTCAGATGCTGCCATTTGCAGTCTCTACCATCATCAGCGGGTACAGGCCTGATGTAAACATGCAGTAGGATGTGCGTGGATGGCTGCTTGTACCTGTGCAGGACCTCAGCAGGTCCTGGCGTTGAAATAAGGACTTGTCTGCAGGGACCCGATGCTGTGCTGAGGCCCTGATGATTTTCACTTTGGTTTCTAGCTTCCCTGGACCCACACTAGCTCCCCTTGCAGTGACTGAGCGAGATGCATGAGGACTGTGCTGCCTTGAACAAGCCTGAGCTGTGGGTGCAGGAGGGAGGCTGCTAACCTGCTCCCCCACCATGCAACCTCTCCCCAGCAATCTGCCCCCTCCCAGCCAAGCATCTCTTTCAACGGTTTTTGTTAAAAGCTACATCCTCTAAATATTTCTACTGGTCACAGATGAAAAACAACACAACCCCCACTTCTTCAAAGGCCATTTGATAACACGATGGTGTAATTTCAAAAACCATCCAAGAGCAACTGAATATTTGAAGTGAAGAGCTTCAGAGTATCATTTCAAATTACTGTTGGCAAATCTATGTACAGTAAACCAAATATATCGCCATCCTCAAAGACATTATACACAGCAGGCACCACCTATCTAAGCCACTGAAAATATCACTGTAAGTCACACGAGCTACAAGACTGACTGCTCTGCTCAGATCGTATCCCCCATACTTTAATACTGAAACTATACATTCCTTCTCCTGTTTTTAATCATGAGTTGAGAGGGAGTGTAGTCCTGGCTTTTGGGACTTCTCTTGTTTCAGAATTGCTGTCACATGTTGGATTTCCAAGGCATTGCGGCTCTGCCATAAGGCTCCTCATCTCTGGAAATATCCCTATCAACCTACACTGCAAGATTTCTCCAGGAGGGAGAAAACTTGTACTCGCTGCTTCTAAACTGCATTGACTTCCATCACTATCTTCAGCCAACACAAACCTCACAGGTTTTGGTTTCATACAGTTCTGCTTCAGACCTTTTACACAATCTAGAAAATATCAGCACCAGTGGACCTACCATCTCAGCAGCTCTGGGTTAGAAAAATATTGGGGCATTTATTAACACTGATGCATTTCCTTTTTTCAAACTACTTGCTCACTAATACACAATGGCTTCTTTTCCTTCACACACAGGCATGTCCTCTTCCCCAAGATGAAAATATCCAAACTTGAGATCTCATTTACTTGCTAATGAGTAAGCCTTTGGCTCAGTTGCAAACTTGATATGAATCAGGGGAGGGGAGGTCCTGTGGGTGCACAGCTCTTCATGATCCTGAGTAGCTTTCTTAGATAACTGTCAAGAGGCAGGAACACAACCGGAGCTTGGGGCTGACTTTCACCAGTTTCTCTTACAGTTGGTCTAACAATAAGACTGAGATTTCTATTTTAGCAGTATTTGTCTAATATTTTCCCCCTTAACTAAATAGTAAGATTTCATTTCCCTCCCTTCAAACCTTCCCCTCAATTGTTATCTGGCTAACAGCAAAGATCTGTGAGAAAGTGTCTCAGAAATAGAGATTTCTGGCATGCCACCTGTTCATAACTGAAATACACAGAACTATATATAAATACATGACATGGAACAAAAATACACACACACAAGGATACTGGGTGGATTTTCAAATGCATTCAGCATGCTCCCTCTGAAGTCAATGAAAACCCAACCCAGAGCGTCTGATGAGAGTAAATATGGTGAGGAAAACACACACATCAGAAAGGCAGAACTGGAGCACAAGCCAGCTCAGAGGAGGTGCCTTCCCTGCGCACAGCACAGCATCCCTGCTGCAAAGGCTCAACTGAGTTCACAGGGCAGAAGGTCCGAAGCTTTCCAGATGTGTGTCAGAGCCCAGAGAGGGTATGATGGACTTCTCTCTGCCCCGTGCTGATCTCTGCAGGAACAGCAACAATTGACCTTCCAAATGTCCCTTCTCCACTACGATGTGGATTTTAAACTCCTTTTAATGAGAGCTAGCATCTGGAAACAAGGAAGAGCAACCAGCATCGTGGCAACGGGCCAGCTCTGCTGCAGGCACCCCCAGCAAGCTCATACAAGAGCAGTTCATGGGCTACTGTTGGTGGATGGCTTTCGGACAAAATTGTAGTTGCTGCCCTTGCCTTTTTCCCGACTGCCACAATCATCTGTTTGTTCATTATCTTGTGATGGGACACTTGAGCACATCACTTTTGAAGCAGGACTGGTACATTTTCATGCTGCTTTCTCACCCATGCTGTCCTTTGCATATACATTTACAGTGCAGAAGGGATGCTTAGTGCTAACCAGGACAATGAAAACTGGCCAAGAGATCCCACGGATGAATGCAGTCTGCCACAGCACAGAAATCACTCTGGCTGGCACACACAGATATCTGAAAGTTTGTTCTTTCGCAGCAGGATTTTAAGATGATCCTCTGAGTTCAGACAAAATGACAAACTCATTTACATGTAAATTGCTTTCGTAGCTTTGCAGAAAGGAAGGTTCTGCTGAGCAGTGTTGGACCCTGCATTTGGTCTGCCTTAAATTATATAATGTAACAACAATTATAATAACACAAATACTACTTTGTACACAAAGCACGCCCTCCCCTGCAAACCCTGGCATGCTTGGGTAGGTCCTACAGCCCTCTTGTCAATAATCACCCCCTCTGCACAGACAGACATTGAGTGACTTGCCTGAGGCCACAGAGGAATTCTGTAGCAAGTCCAAGGAAAGCTTTATGGCTCCTAGCTCTGCTTCTTGACCAACATTAACCAGCCTCAAATATATGCAAAAAACATCAAAGCTGACTGTGCCAGGAAGAAAGTAAATCAGAAAGCAATCAGAAAACCAACCCTGGGGTACTGAGAGGCCTCCTGGACTTTGCTGTTTGATCAGGGGAGTTAAGTGTTAAAAACTTTTGTTATACTTGTATTAGGATCACACAGCAATTGCGCATAAATTGCCAAGTTAGCTTGTAGGCAGAAAGAGGTGGAAGAAAAGCTGCACCTCCCTTGACAAGGAGTGAAGAGTTGTCACTGAAAGACAATGGGCAGAGGAAGGCTGAGGAATAGCATCAGAAACAACCTGCAACAACAGCAGGGGGTAAAGCCTGTGGTGGTCTGCTGCAGCATATCCACGGGGGCCAGCATCTAGATGCACAGACACAACCTGACCCTGCAGAGACTGTCTCCTCCACATACCATGTTTTGCTCCAAGGAGGAAGCCACAGGGATCTAGAGAGAGGGTCTTTTCAAACTGATTCTGATGCTTTACAGTTCAAATCTATCTGAAAGGAGGGACGTCAGCAACAAGAGCCACCACAGCGAGTCTAGAGGGAAAATGGAGCTGCACAAGGGCACAACCCTGCTGGAACAGGGAGAATAGTTGGCTTTACTGAGGCTGAGTCTCCTCTCTGCTATGCCAGGGTAGCAGAGATCTCCATTTCACATGCTTTCAAGCAGCCCTCCGGATCTTGCAGAGCTGCTGAAGTTGTCCCTGTGAACAAATGGTCCTTTCTAGCTTCTCAAATTCTGTACAATAGCAAGGAAAAAATACTTGACAGTATCTCTTTAAAGATAAACACACTGTAAACAGGAGATCTCCCCCGCCCCGGTAGCTTTCTTCCTCCTGCTTGTGCAAAACCAGAGGTTGTGACCTTCCCTGGGGTTCAGGCACAAGGACAGGATGCATGAGAATAAAGTTGCCTCTGTTTGCAGCGATACCATAGCTAATAGCACCAAGACCAACACTTAAAACATGCCTAATTTGAGGGCAGGGAGGATCTGGGTTTGTTTTTCTTGACTGAACTAGAAAGTTCATCTTTAAATCTGTTCAGCTTCAAGCATGTGAGCTTTTGGCCTCCTTTAAACAGGGGAAATACCATTCTGTTTCTGAAAAGGAAAAAAAAAAAAGCACATGGAAGAACAGTTCGGCAGTCAGTAAAAGTTTGGCTAACAAAAGGACTCCAGAGTCACGTAAAGAACATTTAATCCATGGATTATAGGCTCGCACCTGGCAGAAATGCATGTGTAAATACAGGCGTGCAGAGCGTCTACACGCTGGGCTAAGGCAGAGGGGAGTTCTGTAGCTAGGAGAGAGAAAGGATTCTTACTACTGATTTTCATAGTTAAATATTTCTCACTCGCACTCACACATACGCAGGCTGTTCCCAGAGAGCTCAGCCTTGGGAAGGATAAAGGAAAGGGCTCAGTTCGGTTTGGGCTGGTGCTGAGTAGCTCCTCTTCTGTTTGCAGTGGTTGTGCAGCAAACTCTTATTTGCAGGCAGAGTTTTTACTGCATTAATTATCCTGTGAGTCACTGGGTAATGGACAGTAACTTGGCTCTCCCAGCTGTTAGAAGGGTGTAATTCAGCTCTAATGCAGCGGGTTGTCGAACACAGCATCTGGCAAGATGGAAACTTTCAGTTTCTTTTCAGGCCAGCTGTACTCCTTTGGAAGTTTAAACTGTAAGACAGTAAAGAGAACCAATTAATGTATATTGCTGCAACCTAATGCACGGAAAAAACCAAAATCGTTGCAAAGGCAGGCTGCCTCATGCTATTATTATTTTTTAAAACAAGAGGCCACTAAGAAAACATTTCCCCATCAGTATGTTTTGGACAGCAGTGGACATTAGATAATGTGGCCTGTGCCTCAGCTGCCAAAGCAAAGTTCTGAGATTTCAGCCCAAGCACTGTTTATTTCATCAGACGAATTTTGGAGAGTTTCTGCCCCCATCACCGTTTCCCCTCCCTGACCTCTCTTAAAATTCGCAGCACAAGGATCTCCGCCCACACCTGACCATGTCCCTTTCCTTTCACCTACCCTATCCCCCAGAGCCCCCTGTTTGCTTTAAAGAGAGAATTTCGTCAGCTTTAAAAATTCTTGCTTGTACAGGGTGGGATGCACGTGAGCTAGCATGGATCTGCTGGCTGACAGGCTTGCAAACGGCCACCACCACTGGGAAGGCAAACTGCCACCCTGGCTGGGGAGAGCCAGCATGCCTGAACAGCATTTCTGCTCCAGCCCTACCCACCTCCGGTACAAAGGCTTTGCAGAGCGCCTGTACAATGCCTCATATTCACACAGGCACTCGGCTGCTCAGGCTGTTTTGCAAACATTGACTGAAGCACGGGCAACAGAACTTTTTTTTTGCCCCAGTCTGGTTTACACAGCATTGCCTCCAACCAGTGTTTCCCAAACAAAGCAAGTGCACTGGTCCTGTCCTGATGTCGCTCCAGGGCACTTCGCCTTGGGCTGGGAAGTCACCCCAACATCTCAGATCCCAAACACGACCATGAGGTGACAAAGCTCCAAGGAGCCTTACTACCAACCCTTCTCACAACCATGTTTGACAGGGGGGGTGAGGTGGGGTAATCTCAGGCTACAGATCTGCCTCACAGCTGGATGGCAACCAGTTCTGGACAAGCATGTCACACCATACCAGCACCTAGACTGAGGGTGCAAAAACCACAGGGGACTGCCCTGGAAGCCAGTTTGCAGCATGATGTTGTTTTTAAGACTCTGCTACACCCATGCTGTAGCACCATTTGACACCCCCAGGGACTCCCAGGGAGGAATCTGACCAAGATCCCACACCACCAGTGACAATTTGGAACAGTTACAGATACAGTGGTCTTCTCCTAGGAGTGTCCTCAGACCAAGGCCAGCAGCACCGTAAGCTTCCCAGGGGCTACGTGAATTAGAGAGCTGGTGCATGGGGACAGCAACCTGCGAATCATCCATCTTTATTCAATTACTCGTCTTTCCTCCCGTAAACCCCCCATTTCTGAAGGACATTAACACACACTCAGTGGTAGGTTCCTGC
>NW_010131282.1:19172-21969 GCF_000699245.1 Pterocles gutturalis
AAGGAGATCCCCTCCAGCTGCCTTTACCACAGCAAGGGCAGCTCTGACACAAATTTGTTGTGACCTTGCTCCATTTGCAGCTGTGAACGAGGGTAACCTGCAGTTGGTACCCATGGACCTCAGTGTGCCAGGCTGGCGTTTCAAGGTCTGACCCATGATCTGGGGGCATGACCCTTCAGGATAGTGGCTGCCATAAACTCCCACTCTCTCTCTGCTAGGAAACATAAACTGGGGAGCCCAAGTCCTGCTTATGTGTTGTTTTTTTTAGACTGAAGCTCTGTGAATATCTTGCACCGTATAATCTAGTGGCCCTACACTACCCAGGGGATTCTTCTGAGTTCAGTGTCTAGGGTATGAGAAAAACATGCTAAAGATACTAAGACTTTAACATAATTTAACAACATTTAACTTAATTTCACTTAACACAGGCAGCTCTTGAAGCAGCAAAGGGAAAAGACTCTCCTTGCAGTACTTTGTTCTACCACACGAATATCATCAGCAACAGCCAGGGCTGCTGAGGAACGCCTTCAGTTGGCCCAAACTGGGATCATGCAAGTTACAAATCCTTGGAGGAATCTGGATGCTGAAAGATCACATTTCATCTCAAGTATTTTCCTTTTTATAAACAGGAGTGGTTCCAAAGCAATCCTCTTGGAGAAGTCATCCTTTGCATTTGTTTGTTTTTCACTTTTTAATTTAGCAAAGTCACAGTAACTCAGAACCAAGTGCCCGGTCACTATGCCAGGAGCTGCCATGCCCATTGCCTCTGCCTCTCAGTGGAGAGTGAAGGAACATGAGCCGTCCAAAGCCTTAACTAAAGGGCCTTCAAACCAAAGTCCTCCTGGGCTTCCACGTCGCTAGCAAAAATGAGCTTTGGATTACGTTTAACTGGATAAAAGCTGGCCTGAAAGTCACTGCACAGCCAGCAGCATGCTCCCCTCACTCACACAGTGAAGAAGGCCCTGGCATTAAATCAACTCTGGATTAAACAATTAGAGCCCTGAGATTTTCCTGGGGGGAGGGGAGCAGGGCGAGGGATGAGAGGGCTGCTCTACAAGCCAAGGAAAGTTTCTTTAGAGTCTGCAGGGAGCTGTAAAAAATGGGATTAAAAATATTACATGTCATTTCTGCCACCGCTTTTTGAAGTCAAGCAGAATATTTATATGGCATGCATGGGAGACAGGGTGTTAAATGTTCCCCAGGAAGAGATCACATGGCAGGGGGGAAGTTTAGCACCGCACAGCAAAGCTTTATAAAGCTCCCTTGGCTGCTGCTGTAATGCTTCCAGGCTGGTGATGGTCCTTTACATGCCGTGCAGGGGCAGCAGGTGAAGGCCAAGCAGCAGATGTGAAAGCGCCCCTGTCTGCTCCCCAAACCCAAAAAAGGAGGCCCCTACAATACACTGAGCAGCAGTAAATGTGCTGCCACTGCTTTCAGCCTTTCTGAAAGCAGGGAAGGTGATGCGCCCGGAGCGGCTGCCGAGGACGCAATGCACAGCATGGACAAAACCCTGCCACCTGGCCCAGAGGCTGCACTGCCTTGATTTGGAGTGCTCATGTACCATGTCAGAAAAGATGCTATCAGAAAAGAAATGCAGAGTGTGCCTTAATACCAATCCCTGCCCTGTATTTCTTGCAATCCATTTTCTTGGTGCCTTAGTTCAGAGCAAATGTGAAGGTTTAGCAAAGCCTCAAGTCTCCAGGGCAGGGCTGCAGCCTGCGAGCCGAGGGGAGGATCAAAGCCAAGCTTCAGGACAGGCTGAGCTCTCTGGCCCAGTACATGGGAGATACAGGAATGACGCAGCCTTACTTCCTCTGGAGAATTCAGATCTTCTAAATCTTCCAGCATTCTCTCTACGAACTCTTCAGTCAATAGGATCTGCAAAGGAAATACAGTAGTTTATGCCTTTACACTCCTAGTTTTAGCTAACTGCCAAGAAACAGAATGACTTCTGCGGAGAGCAGACTGTACCAGCTCATTCCTTTCCCCATGTCTTTCTTTCCCACAATACAAAGGTTTGAGGGTAAGGAGCTCCTAACTTTGCCTCCCACTCCAACCACTGAAAAAAAAAAAAAAAAGTTAAAATTATACAGCAATCTTTTTTGACCCTCAATTATCTTCCTCAGTCTAAAATTAGAGGCTCGGTTCTAGACAGACAGAGTGGGGGAGGAGGAAAAGGGGTCAAGATAACAACTGTTGGAGAGACAGTGGGAGACAGAGCCTCTTTCATCTGATCCACTGAAGTTAAGCTCAGACTTTAACCAGGAAACAGCAGTGCAAGGAGAGCCTGAGACTTGTACAGAGCCAATGCTCTGGGGACAGGGAGGGCTCTGACCCCAGTGCAGCAGGTTGTTCTGATGAACCAGATGCTGGATACGGGAGGTGCTCCCAGAGGTGCCCACACCAGGCACCTCCACATTGCACTGCATGTGCCCATCTGCATGCCTGTGCTGGGAACGCTTTTGGCTCATCTCAAGGCCAGGCTTGCAAGCACAAAGTGGCCAAGAAAAAGCAGCTGCTGACAGGTCAAAATCCCTGGCTGAAGGCCATGACCCTGGCTTCATGAAGCGCCCCAAGTCACACAAACCAGACACACTGAGGGGGCAAACCAGCCCCGACGATTCAGGGGAGAAACTCCCATCCTCTTTAAAAAAGCACATGACAGCCATAAGCAAACACGTCCTGCCTCTCTTCACAACAGCGGTAAAGGCCAGAGCTCCAGGCAGGCCAGCTGGCTTGGCACAGGAGCAGAGACAGCAGAGTGGGACCAGGCAAACATCCCCACACAGTGAGGGGG
>NW_010131282.1:22000-33388 GCF_000699245.1 Pterocles gutturalis
CCTGGGAGTTAGGTTGCAGCAGTATCCAGCGGATTACTCACATTTCAGCCTACAGGTTTGTTTCTTCCCTCCTGCTCCTCCTTTCCTTCCTTCACTCCACCCTTTCCTCTGTCTCTGGCATTGCTTTCCATCCTGAAGCAACCACTATCCCTATACCTCCTTCCTCACCCTTCCCTTTCCCTCCCTACCCATGAGCTCTGTGCTCTCTCCCAGAGAAGGGACTGCTCCAGCACCAAACACTGATGGAGCTGAGTGCCCAGCCCCACTGCTCTCCACTGTGCCCTCCAGCTCATGTCTGGAAGAGGGGCAGGCAGGCTCTGCCACCTCTGTGCAGGAAGCCACCTCCCATGCCCAGTAGCTCCTTGGTGACAGTAACATCAGTAGGGAGCAAGGGACTGCCAGGATGCCATGGACTGTTTGGCAAGTCGAAGCTTCTGGGCTATTGGACAAACGAGAAATGGAAGACTCTGGTCTCCCTTTCTTCCTTTGGTTGGCAAGAAAGGAGATCCGAAAACACCAAATCCAGATATCAGAGCTACCGGATGTCTGCAGTTCTCTTCCCTTCAACCTTGCCCCCCTGCTGCCATTGCACACAGATTTCCCAGGGGATGAGGGAACTGCAACCTCCCCTGTTCACCACATTCCTCTCTTCGCTTAGCTTCAACCTGCAGCAGGCTCCAGGCCAGGGTTTATGACCAAGATGCTCAGCATGGATGCAGGCACCTCCATCAGGCCTTTCTGATCACACCTCAAGACTGAAAAAACTCTGCTTCAGCTAGGAGCTTGCTGCTTTGGGCAGGACTCTGCAACCTGGCACCAATCTGCAGACTGGCAAGCTGAGAAACATTGCACTGAAACATGCAGTACCACCGCAAACTACTGCAGTCTCCTTGCAGGAGCCTGTAACTATTCTGCCTGTTGAACTGGAGACGCTTGTTTGTTGACTGTTTGCAGAAGGAAGAAGCCGTCTGTCCATGTTGGAGGCAGGAGGGCAACCCGATCGCTCAGCTCAGAAAGAAGGGATGGGTGGGGATCTGGGGCTCTGCACGGAGCAGATCAGTTTCTGCGGAGGTGCAGCCTGCAATGGGGTGAGGGAATGAAAACAATTTGGCAGACATAAAAATCTACAGAGCAGCCGGAAAAAGGAGGAGGAATTGGTATTCACAGCAATCGGCAAGGAGGAAATGAATATTCAGCCATCCACCGATGAGCAAAAATGCCAGAGGTTGCGATGGGTGAGAGAGCAGGAAGGAGGAGCCGCAGCTTTGGCAGGCCGACTAGAAGACAAGTGCAGCAGGAAGACCCCTGGGTGCTCCCAAGGTGCCAAGGGCAGGAGAGAAATGGGAACCATGTGTGCAATGCAGACAGCTGCTCTGAGGCTGGAGGAAAACAAGACAGGGTTGTGCAGGGGTAAACAGCAAAGGGTCGAGAGAGTGAAGGGGGACACAGGTCAGGTCCCAGCTAAGCCACAGACTCCCAGAGGAGAGACAAACCTATGTGGAGCACTGTAGCTAGGACTAACCTTAGGTGCAACCCCCTGAGATGGCTGAGCCCATCTGCAGCTCATTGCTCCCTTTCAATGGGTTTTGGTAATCCAGCTGAAAAAAACCCCAAATTCCACTGATTTAGTGAGCTGAACTGGCTCCCTGAAGGGTCTGACAAATGGAGTAGGACAGGATTCCACAGCTCAGCTGTCCCATGGACTGTGTTTGTAGGATCAAAGGAATAGCAGCCTGCTCTATGCAGCATGCTGAGAAAAGATTGCAGTGCTGTTCTGCAAGCCCTGCATAGACAGTTAACTTTGGTGGAGGGCAGGCGTCACAGGCTGCAATAACAAACTGCTGCAGTGACATTCACATGGTTCGTCACTCAGAGCCCACCCTTAACAGCCCAAGTCAGAAAAAACCCACCTCAAACCCTACTACCCCATGGTGCTGGGGAGCCCTGCTCTCCTGCCTGGAGAAGGGAGTCTTCGAAGCACGGGTGTAACCAAATGTCCAAGCCAGGTCCCTCAGCACAGGAAACGAGCACTCTTGAACTCTCCTGAGGATGCAGAGGTAAGGCATGCATCTGCAGCACACCAACTGCTGAAGATGGCTTTGAAGCAAGATGTATTGTCATCCTGGATTTGCGTCTAGACAGGATTTCTCCTCTTAGAAAAAAGAGGATTTCTCCTCTTAGCAGCCCAATCAAAACGGCCCAAGAGCAGTAAGGTCTGTGGTCACAGATAAGGCTGCCAACTACCTTCATGCTGGTGAGTGAGTCTTTGCTCCTACGAAGAAGGATGAGAATAAATCCAATCCTATCTCAGCTTCCCTCACAATATTTCAGGTTTCCAGTTCTTGTAGCATGCCTGCTCCTGCACAGTATGATACCCCATTATATTAACACACACACACGTTATACGTGCATGATATTAAAGGTGACATTCCCAGCAAATAAACATGACAGACTGCCGTTGCTCTAGGCACCTAATTTAATTTCCTCTGGGATTTAAACCTTAGAAGCTCAAATTAAACAAATAGGCCTCATTCACTTTATAATTTCAGACCTGAATCTAGAGTTTTCCTCCAATGTTGTTAACTGATCTTATCAACAGGACACTGCACAGAGATCACAATGATGAAGCAGCTCATTCCCTTCCCAAAGGAAAACAGAGCCCTGCTGTTGTGCTGAAGCCACGGGAAAAGCCGACACAACCTGGAGGGCAAATGAAGCTGTCCCATGCACACTGAACAGGCCTTCTCTCCCATGAAATCTCTCGGCTGGTGTTGAGGAAGCAAAGGAGGTCTCCCGAGTTGTGGCCAGGCACTCACAGCGCTGTGTTTTCTGTGCAAACACTCCCGCCTGCCCAGTCTGCCGAAGCTGGTTACAGGGTGTAGCTCAGCCTTTGTAATGGCTGTTTGCAGTATGAACAAGGAACAGCCTTGCCAGCCAGCTGCGGGTATCTGAAATATCTCCTTTGGTGCTGCACGGTTCTGCTTGCACCAGGATCTCCCTCGCCTGACCCAGAGAGGCCCAGACACATGCTATCCCATTGCTAGCAGATCTAGATCCCATTTTCTGTGTTCTTGGCCGCTGTTTGTCACGCTGCAGATGCTTGGAAGACAATGACTAGCCAAAAGCTATGTCCCTGTTTTCTATCACAGGTACCTGCCACACAACCAAGCTCCGAAGTTTGAGTTCTCACTGCTTTGGTAGCAGCTGCATGTGTCCAGACGTGTTACAAGACACCAGGCTAGGCTGTCTTATTCAGGTGGATGTGTTCAGGGAACATAGGGGCTGCATGCACGATGTCTTCCTCTCATGGCAAGTCTCACCTGATCTTGCTGAAACCTACTTCTTACCTACAGGTCAACTGAAGGAGCCTGTGTTGAAGCTTTCATACCTGCAGATAGTTGAGAAACCTGTATTGTGACTCGTTACAGGTACACGGCTGCAGCTATATAAAAACAGGTGAGATCTGAAAATGTACACACGGTCATGGGCCTCCAGATGAGTTCGGCTGACTTTAAAAGCAACTAGTGCTTAGTAAAACATTAAAGACTTTACAGTCAGGTTATAGGTACCACCCCACAGTTAACACCCCATCTCTCACTAGCAAGTTCAACACTACCATGAGGGCTTGAAATTCTCAGCTCAGGAAAAGGCTGTCTGGGGCCAGAGGTCACACCCATGTTGAAAGCCTGGCATAGGTGGCAGGTCTTTGACCAAGCACCAGACCCCTAGAAGCTGAGCTAGGAATGGAGCTCCAGCCTGTCCAGCTCCAGGCAACATGCCTTGTCCAGGGCAAGACACAAATGATTGGCCCAGGGACAATTAAGCAGGGGTGCTTTTACTGATAATACTCAATTTTCTTGCCTACCTAGAAACAAACCAAACAATCCCACACTTTGCGCTAGTGCTTTGTTTGCATTAAACACTGCCACTCGCTTTTCTAGCAGGTTTGTCAAAGAAAGGAAACTATGTTTTATTAGGTCTGGACTTAGTACAGAGCTGGCTTGCATGGCTCAGCCAGAGAAGGTGGGGACACATTGCAATAAACCCCTATGTAAACCATACCAACCCTTCTAAGAAACTATTCAACCATCCAGGTGCTATGCCTGGAACAGGTGGAGCAGTTGTACCCTAAGCCACATGTCATCTGTTACATCTGCAAATATCCAGCAACTTTTAGGAGCCCTTTGCCCTGAAAATGTTTCAGCTTAATTCCCGTCACTAGCACAACAAAAAGTGAAGTGTGTCAGCATTTCCTACTGAAATTAAAGGTTACCAGTAAAACCCTCTGATGAATCATGCTTTGTGCCACAAGTATCCCCCAGCCCATTTCTCTGCTGTCCCCTTGGCTGGGCCACCTTTGCACTGCCTTGCTTTGACTGCAAATGGTTCAGGGCAGAGGTCTTGTCACTATATCTTTCTACGTCATGCCCAACCCTGATGCTGCCTGAAGAGGCCACTTTGCTGCTTGAATCCACCACAGCTCTCATTACAGCCTCAAAGGCACCAGCATCGCACCAAGCACCTTTGATGGGAAATACCACTATTGCTCTTTCAGGAGATTCACAACCCTCTTTGTAAAGGAAAAACATCCACTCACAGATGCCTCAGGGACCCTATTGCTTCACCACATGATGTTACAATCCCAGAAGGGGAAGTATATGATGATGCTGAAAGATTTTGACCTTGTGGGTTCTCTCCATGATGTTCTCGACTCCAAGGCTGCTCCCGGGGACCAAGGCTCCTCAGAGCCCAGCCTGATGAGATCTGTCTTGCAGACAGGGCTGCTCTGAGTGAACACATAAATCTTGGCTCAGCTGGGGAGAAAGCTGACAAGGGAGCCAAGACAACAGGCAATACCAATTCTTTCAGAGTGAAAAAGCAAAGGAAGAACAGGCGTTTCAGCGAATGCTCCAAGTGAGTGGAAGAAAACCTACCCAAATTAGCCAAAACGCAGTTTGAGTAGCCAGGGAGGGGCATTAGGTCACAGGATAGTCAGTCAGCTTAAGAAGGATGGAAGAACTTGACTCATCTAAAACTAGCCTGGACAAAGTACTAGAGAATGTGCTGCGGGAGAGTTGATAGGGGGAGGATCGTGATTACCTAATGGGCCATTTCTACCCCAGTGTTTCTCCCAGTGTCTTATTCAGCAGTGAGAAACAAGAACACAAAGGGATAATGCAGTGAGGTTTTGGGGATTATTTGGGGAAGACGATAAACTTACTGGAAAAGTGTTAGCTTAGATTTCCTAGACCTGCTCAAGAATTTGGGGGAAGTCACCCAAAAGATTATGAAAAAGTTTTTCCTGGGATAGATGCATAAAGCTGCTTTGTAGAAGAACAGACTGTAGCTGTACACAACTTAAACCAGTTTGTGGGTGTTGTCCTTATACTCACCACGCTAGGCATAACACATCTATTCAAGTTTGAGGAGACCAAAAATGAACCCTATCTCTTGAAAAGAGGACTCAACCCATAGGTGCCACTTAAGCACCTCAAGCATCAGAGCAGCTTTTTCAAATGCTGCTTTGAACCTCTGCTGCTGCCACTATGCCAATGTGCATAAATGATTTAACATGTGGTATAGCAGAGAGAAGAACCAGATGTGCTCATTTCCAGGGGAATGTCCTAACTCTACCGGAACAGAGTCATTCTCTTGTGCTCTCTGTCTCTGTGACTAATTCAGTGTTTTATATGATGTGGAACAACTCCAATTGCATGAGCTGAGGAAGAACCAAAATACCCTATAGTTGTGGTGCCCATAAAGCCAAGAAGGAGAAATAAGGGTTCAAATAAAAGGAAAGGAATAAAACATGAGTTTCTCATATCCCAGGCGAGTGTTTCATCCCTCAAATATTGATTAGAGAAGGCAAAACTTCCAACAACTCCAGCTCCATTCTGCAAAACTAGCTTTTTATTTCCTTTTTTTTTTTTTTTTTTTTGCTGTTTTTCTTGAAGAAACCCTTCTATTTCTGGCTTCATTCAACACAAAAGGATTCTTTTTTTCAGCTTTTGGTCTCTTTAAGGCTTTTGTTTCAGCAAGAAAAACTGAAAATATTTAAAGATTGGGCTCAGTCTGATCTTCTTTCCCAGATTTTTCACTTAGGTTGCCAAACCAAAAGAATGGATCGTCCCTCATGACCCTGCTCACAGTAATTCCTCCCGCCCCGCCAACTGCCAGCATAGATAGCACATGTTGATAGCTTCTGGATGCTGGATGCTTCCCACAGCCCCTGTGTACCTATCCTGCCTACAGGCACATTTAACATTTTCTATGAAAAGTTTGACCTTGCTGTCCTAAGCCTCAACTTATTTTTCCATGCTGGATGCCTTGTTTTTGACTTTTTTAAAAAGGTTTTTAGGGGAAGAAGAATCAAGTTATATCAGATAGGTATTTTGGAAAAAGTATTTTTTGACGGTACTCGCAAATGCACATGATCACTTTATTGCAAAACACGAGAACTACCCCGTACGAGGAGGGTGACAAAGATTAGCAAAAAATGCTCTGGAGGTCAAGGGAAAGTCTTTCTCCTGATCATGCAAATGCTTTGCTGAGTCAGAAGCCTCTGAAAGTCAGTGTTTGTCCATAGCCTTTCAGAGAAAAGTAGAAAAATGTACTGAAGAGCCCTTCTTCATTGAGCATGTCCCAGACCAAGGCAGCTCTGCCCGAAGCACAGGGTAGAGGTAGCTAAGGAGTACTTTTCCCTCTGATCATTCCTCTGAGTGACGAGGGATTGCTATGGCACCAGGCACATCAGGACTAAAGGCAGGGAAACTCTCCAGTGCTCTCAGCACTGCTGCTGTAAGTCAGGCCATGTGGAGGAGGAGGAAAATGAATTTGCCAACTTGAATGAAGGGGAGGAGAGGAAAGCAGAGACAGGCCAGGATGAGGGGAAGACGGAGACACAGAAAAACAGGATGGAGGGCAGATCAGAGGCCAAAGTCAGAGGTGACACAAAGGGCAATGAGACTAGATGAAAACCCCTTTTCCACAGTCTTAGCATTGATACGCTGTCTGCTGGATGTTGTGAACCTACTGGCGTAAGAGGCAAGCAAGCATCTTCTAGCAGTGGCTGGTGCCAGGGGGTAACAGCCCACCGCCGCCGTGAGCTCCTCAGCTCACATGGAGACGGAGGGTGCCAACTGCAAATGAACCATAGCCTAACACAACTCGTCCTGCAGCGGAGTAAATCACCTGGAAAAAACCCCTATACACTCACAGACCAGTGACATCAGGCATACAAAACTTGGGAAATGGCTGCAGAGAGATTGCCTGCGCCACGCTAATTTGGCCCCAGCGTATGTCTGCCTCACGAAACAAATCTGTAATCACAGGATCGCCTGCAGTTTTTCTCCCACAAGACCTCTGCCCTGCTCAGTCCTCAGGATGGTTCTGCTCACTGAATGCAGCATTAGTCATCATTTTTTTTTCATTATCATTCAAGTTGCTTCCCTGTTCCCTCCTACTCTCTTCCCCTTTATTTAGTATGCTCCATCCAACTACTGCCAGCATGGATTATATTGCAAGTACCTAATCTTACTGTCCTTACCACTCTCACAGCCTCTGACGTGCTCAGCCTCACATTTCTGCGAGGCAGGGAAGTGCTCCTCTCCATGCAGCAAATGGGAGAGGTAGGCTCAAGGAAGCTAAGAGACTTAACAAAGTCATGGAGAAAATCTGCAAGAGCAGGGAGCTGAACATGGGTCTTCGACTCCCAGGCTGACTCCCTACCCTAGAAAGATCCTTTCTCTCTCCTGAACTGCAAGACCAAATTTTAATCTCTTCCTGAAATTGTTTCTGGTGTTCATCTGTGGAGCTGGAATGCTTGGCAAGCACTGAATTAATCTTCACAGGATGACTCGAAGAAGGTTCTTTTGAACAGACAAGGGAAAATGAGTGAAGAGAAAATGTCTACTTCTTGCAGGTGCCCATCTCAAGACTTGCAGGTCCTTGTTTTCCAGCCCACTCAGCCCTGCAAGGCACAGGGGTATCCGCAGAATTCCTTCTGGCCTCCTCCTGCCACTGGGAACACGGATCAGACCTCAGGTCTTGAGCTGAGCATCCACAAAATGAGGAACACAAACTTACTTGCCACATGAGAACATTTTAGTTTAAGACTCTGGAATGGCATCAAGAAAGATGTCATGTAGTAGAGGTAGGAACAGGATGCAGTTCTCCAGGGCAACATTTAACAGGCTTCACCGTAAGACTATTGTGATTCTTCTGCAATTACCTGCCTCATTCACTACACACCTTCTAATTTTGAAAAACAAACAAAGTGGAAGTCCTATAGGCAAGAGTCTACTTCACTCCACACTCCTGATTCATCCCCAAAACATGCTTCATCTTTGTGCACTAAATAAGCCAGGCATACTTTGTAAAAAATATGTATGATCCTTCCACTAGATATAGTATCGAAATACACATGGGTAACGGGGAAAGGCTAAAGTGCAGAGATCCTTCTTAAATTGTGTGCTAGATTTTGCAGTTAACAAGGATTCTAACTATAGGTTTGTTTTTACTGCACTGTATTGGCTGGTATGTTGGAATCTGCAGCAGTATCTGGTGCGTAACATGTACATTGCACATGATCAAAGACTCGAGTGTCATCTTTTTCCCTAGAACAATGACTGCCTAAAGCAGCAGGAGCAGAAATTATCTAAAGGTGGTGTTAAACAAACCACCTCCTCCCCTCTGGGGAGAGTAAGCAGTCCAGGTGAGCAAGGTAGGAGGGGAGAACAGTCTGCTTTGTGCTAGACAGGCAGAGAGCTCCACATAAAAGCAGAGGAGCTTTGCAGAAGCATGTCCTGACTCCCATCACTGGAGACGTAATGATGGTAATTCCCAAAGGATGATGCATGCTGACAGGCTTTGACACAAACTACCCCAGGATAATATTAATATGTATTAAAGGCTCAGGCAACTTTATTGGGACAGGCTTGATCAGACAGAGCAACCCTATCATCTGCTGGAACATAAGGGAGGGAGAAAGGGAGGGAAGGAGGGAGGGAGAGAACACATGTACAACCTTGCCTTGCTTTGGCTAGGTTTTAGAGACAAACAAGGTTGATCTGTGACAAACTGCGTGCTTGGCACAGCTCAGATGCTGGACCAAGAACCTTGGACTCTCCACCATACGAATATCACTGTGGGGGTGTTGAAGTCAGAGTCTGTCTGCATCAACAGCATCCTTAACCCCCCAACATGGGGCCAGACATCTCCTGTGCAGCCTTTCTCTCTGCATCTGGAACACCTACCCCTCGGAAAGGAGAGGAGAGGTGCTTAGGAGGCAGCGTGGGGGCTCTGCTGTCATAGCACTGGGGGAAGAGGGAGTGGAAGAAAGAACCCCGGAAGCCTTTGATCATGTGTAATGTTAATGCAAGTGTTACACATCAGAGACTTCGCCACCGAAACTAGCATATAAACAGGAGTCTAGTGTTAAGAAGGAGGACTTCTTGAATATGTTTGTACGTTTCTGAGTCAAAGCAATTTCCCTATTCAACAATACATGACACAATGGAAGAAGTTCAGAAATAAACCAGCCTCACATGCTTAGACCTTTAATAGAATTTAGCTTCTTAGAACTAATTAAATGTTACTTAAAAAAAAAAAAAAAAATCCAAGTACTTGGGAAAGGTGCCAATTTGACAACTCTGGAGAATGAAATAATCTAATCATTCCCAGAGCATGGGCAGCAGCAGGACAGGCTTCCCCTATGAACATGCCTCAAACGTGACCTGGAAAGACTGTTGATAGAAATGGGGTGCACACTCTCCGTGGCCTAATGACTCCCTGCCTCTTCTGCTGAGACTGCTAAAATGGCTCCTGCTGAGTACCAGCTGCAGCGGTGATATGGACACCTGTCTGGTAGGAATGGTGCTGAGACCTGCCAAACTCCTGTCATCTGCTAACCCTCTGCGGGAGCTCAGCAACTCTCAGCTCATTGCTCAGGCTGGGCAGCGGGGGCTGAGAAACCGTGCAGCAGCCCTCTGGCCTGTCCCACCCTGGACACGCTCCACTCCAGCCCACGAGATGTAAACAGGAGGTGCTGTGTTTAGTCTGCAGGTTTGGGCTTTCACTGCACCAAAGCTCAGGCTCAAGAGAAATCAGTCTCTGGCTGCTGCAGAGTTGAGGCCAGGATTTTTCAGGCTCTTATTTCTCCCCTAAGAGAGTGAAAAAGTCCACAGGAGGAGATGCTTGCCATCTCTCTTCCTCTCCACAGCCCTTTCATTTACTTCTCTTTGCAACGAGCCCCTGCATTGCAGTGATCTGCTTTCAGCCGCCAAGTCTCCTTGGAGCTCATCACTGTGCCTGGGGTCCCAAGCGAGGGAGGAGGAAAATCCTCCCTGGGCCTTGCTGTGAAAGCTTTGCAGGGCTTGCCAACTCGGCCAGCCCAGGCTGCAAGGGACTAAACCAAACACAGCTCACCTCCTTGGAAATTTTATGCACCACAACTCCTTTTACTTCTGAAGCAAAGCCACATGAACCTCCCTCCTCTGCTCCCAGCACCACAAGGGACTGTTGAGCACGGAGCAAGCCTCCCATTGCATATTAAGCCAAGAGCCTCAGACACTCCCACATGTATCTCACACAACCGGGGGCTCCTCCTCTTGTCCAGGCTGCTTTTAGCCTCCCTTCCTCCCCCACCCAGTCTGTCCTTCATTCTCAACACAGGACAGGGCAGGAGCCAGCAGCAGAGCCGGTCACGTCAGACAGGAAGGTCCAATACATTGACCTTGTGTAGGAGACAAGCGAGGGAACTTGCTTCTCCCTACCGCTCAGAAGAAGCCAGCAATTCTCAATCTTTCCCTCCCACCTACTCCAAAATTTTTCCATAATTTTCAGCACCAAAGTAACAGGCATGAAAGCAACCAAGTTCATAAGGGTTAATATTAGTTACATGTCTGAAGGGTGACCTAATTATTGCCATTCTTCACTGTTTAAGGTTACCTGACTACTCTACACATCAATACATTTCGAGATGTGATGTAAATGCAACAAACACTCTTATGTTTGGAGTTAACACAGTCACAAGATCCTGTGTATCGTGTGTTGGCAAGCACAGGAACCAACAGAAATGACCCACCCTTAAACCTGACCCTTTGCTGTTAATCATTACAGGAGTGTTGCACTTTCCAGTCAGTACAATCAAAGCACGCAAGCTCTTTGAAAATCCCTACACACGAGATGATTCTAGCCAAGATCAGCTCCTTTACAAGTCATACAGATTTCAAGGTATGATGTCCTCCAGACATACGAACACGGGCAGTGGAATGCCTTAAAAACAAGTCACTGGAAGGTTAACCGTAACACTGCAATGCTAAAACAAACCCCTGCCTTCAAAACAGAAGGGGAGGCAGGAATGGCACCGCAACAATGAAGGCAGGGACG